>NC_033795.1:70886847-70888088 GCF_001876935.1 Asparagus officinalis | reverse complement strand
TTGAATTTATTGTAATCGACTGAAGATATAATGAATTCCATGACAAAACCAACTTTTGATGCAAACAAGCTGGCGACCACAGTGGAAGCCAACGGCATCGCTACCGACGCCGTCGTGACGCAACCGGCATTCAAGATCCGGGTGAATGAAGAGATCGAATGCGAGTTCGAAGAAGGCCTCTCTTCCTCCTCCTCCAGATCCGCCTCTCTGAACAGGCGCTTAAAGGTAAATTCTTCCATAAATGTTCGCAGGACCTTCGGCTCGAAGATCCAAGACCCCGTTGCCGCCGCTGCACTTGCACCACGTGACGTCCCCGCGTCATCCAACGTGGTCGAGACCGCAGATCCGGACTTCTTCTCCGCCGAGGAGATGGCTATTGAAGACGCTCTAGCATTGTCAAAGAGAGCACGCCAAAGACGGCGTCAACGCCTCGCTCGTCAGCTGGCCAAGGCTTTGGAGCCGATGGATGGGATCCGCTATAATGTGGATCTAAAATCCGTCAGCTGGCCAAGGCTTTGGAGCCGATGGATGGGATCCGCTATAATGTGGATCTAAAATCCAGACAACACCAAGAGCAACAACGGCGAACAACCAGCCCCTCCTCCAACGCAGAAACGAACAAATGGGTTCGTGTCAAAAGAACCCGTTCTACTCTCGAGGAGCGAATCCAGAAGCGCCGCGCCTTGCGTGCGCATGCCCGGACCCTTATGCGAAAAGCACAAGAAACACAAAGGGAAAAGGCAGTTAAGAAATCGCCGAGATCCAAACGAGTTTGGGTGCCAAAGGCCAAATCAGCGCCTAAGGCAAAAGCCGGTGACGTTGCTCTTCGGCCTTTGTCAACTATGAATCCCGAACCTCCAGTGAAGCCCCACCGCAACGCAGATCTCCCCAAGTTTAGGGTTCCTCTGAAGGATCGTATCAGCGCTCTACCCGAGAATCGAGGAAAAGCGCTTGATAAGGAAAACTGGGGATCATTGAAGGAGCTGCAAGCCAACATCCGGACTGGGGGTCGTACGCGATCTCTTAACAAACGGATTCCTGCAACAGCCCGCTTGGCTGTGCGTGCAAAAGATCAAGAGCCCGTTAAGGTTTCACCCTCACAAAGGTGTGATTCCAAACGTGCGACTCTTGCAGAGGCCAACAAGGCAATGTTTACTCAGAAGAAAACGCGTCGGACAGACGAACGCGTTATACCTGAGAACCCATGTGAGCAGCCGATAGGTTACTCCGACTGCAACGTC
>NC_033795.1:70881210-70886001 GCF_001876935.1 Asparagus officinalis | reverse complement strand
CCATTCGACGGGAAGGGTTCCCCCACTCAGCATCTGATTTATTTCAAGTCCCACTTGGGGGTGATCTCTAGCAACGGGCCTTTGATGGTTCGGTCATTCGTTGGCACCCTTCGCGGGCCTGCTTTCGATTGGTACCGCCGTCTCAAGCCCAGAAGCATCAACAGCTGGGAGGATCTGGAAAGCATGTTCCTCGCACATTTCTTCGATGATGACACTGAAGTGTCGCTCAGGACACTCTTCGATCAGAAACAAAAAGACGGAGAGTCGGTGGATACCTTCATCAAACGCTTCCGCAATCAGGCAATGAACTGCAAGGATCCCGTCACGGAGGAGTTCATCTTGCAGACTTGTCATAACAATTTGTCCATTAATATCTTGGACGTTATGGGAGTAGAGCCGCTCAATACCTGGAAAGAGTTGAAGGTACGCGGAGAACAGGCCGAACGCTTCCTCAGAAGGAGGAAGGTCGAGAGAAACCAACTGATGGTTAGCCCTCTGAATTCGAGTCTCGTACCTCATGATGAAGGGGACGTACCTACAACAGTTATTGACGATAATCAAACGCCACAACAGCCGCTCCGAAGACAGCAGAAGACTTCAGATCGAGAGGCCCAGGAAGAGTACTCGTTCAAGGACGAAGACATTCCCGCCATCTTCGAGTTTCTTCTCGAAAACAACAAAATCAAGCTCCCGCCCATCATGAATCAGGAGGAAGCTGACGATTCTGCGGATCCAAAGTACTGCGCGTACCACAGGAGGATCCTTCATCCCACCAAGGCTTGCTTTACTTTAAAGAATAGCATCCAAACCTTGGTTGAAGCCAACGTCATAACGCTAGGGTAAGCCATTTGAGAACGGCAAGACTCCGACAAGTATAAGAGTATAAACTGCTCCTTAACACTCCGACAAGTATAAGAGTATAAACTGCTTCTTGATCCTCCGACCGGTATAAGAGGTTAAACTGCTCCCTGATACTCCAATAGGTATATGAGTCTAAACTATTTCCTACCATTGACGGGAAGTTCCTGGAGGATATTACGCTAATATTCTTAAGGATAACCCGGTCGGATAACAAAGTCAAACCCAGTTCCAAGAGAGAAGCTGGGGGTGGATAATCCAATGCATCGGGGAGTTCCCGGAAGAATACCACATGGGTATTCTTAGGGATAACCCAATCATTGTGGAATTGACAAATAAGAAATCTACATTCGAACTCTGAAGGTCAAAATGTTTCTTCTTATTATCTAACTCTTATGAGTTGTTTTTGTGAGATGAGATCCAATCCTCTGATAGGTTAATCTTTCCTCACCAAACCATCCGCTGATCAAATTAAACGACAGTGGATCCACCAACATTTCCATTTGCCCGTCGTTGGCATTTCTCAGACTTAACGTGCTAGGTCCTAAACGCCTAGCATTAAAGTCTCCCTTTGAGTGATAATACGAGTTGGCACTTTCTTTGCTACCCGTATTCCACTTTCTTTGCTTTCTGGTCAAATCCAAAGAGTACAAGAGTATAAACTGTTCCTCAATACTCCGATAAGTATAAGAGTATAAACTGCTTCTCACTCCAAAGAGTATACGAGTATAAACTGTTTCTCATTCCTCCTACCGGTATATGAGGTTAAACTGCTCCCTGATACTCCAATAGGTATATGAGTCTAAACTATTTCCTACCATTAACGGGAAGTTCCTGGAGGATATTACACTAATATTCTTAAGGATAACCCGGCCAGATAACAAAGTCAAACCCAGTTCCAAGAGAGAAACTGGGGGTGGATTATCCAATGCATCGGGAAGTTCCCGAAAGAATACCACAGGGGTATTCTTAGGGATAACCCAATCATTGTGGAATTGGTGAACAAGAAATTCACATTCAAACTCTAAAAGTCAGAATGTCCCTTCTTATTCCCTAACTCTTATGAGTTATTTTTGTGAGAAGAGATCCAATCCTCTGATAGGTTAATCTTCCCTCACCAAACCATCCGCTGATCAAATTAAACGACAGGGGATTCACCAACATTTCCATCTGCCAGTCATTGGCATTTCTCAGATTTAACATGCTAGGTCCTAAACGCCTAGCGTTAAAATCTCCCTTTGAGTGATGACACGAGTTGGCACTTTCTTTGCTACCCGTATTCCACTTTCTTTGCTTTCTGGTCAAACCTGTAAAAGTTAGGACCAAAGCCACAATCCCCTCTCGATTCCCCCAATGAACGAGAGGTCCACCTTCAAATTGAGCGATCAAACCTTCCGACAGTTAAGGTCGTCTCAAACTCCTGCTTGGTCAAACCTTCCTACATTTAGGACTACAGCCAGAATCCCCTCTCGATTCCACCAATGAACGAGAGGTCCACTTTCAACTCGAATAGTCAAACCTTCCGACAGTTAGGGTTATCCGAGTCTTTCCGATTCTCGGAGTGGAGATCCCACTCTTAGTTTCATCCTTCCGGATTCTGGGGGTGGAGATCCCACCTCGAGTTTCCTTTCCAGCTGAAGATAGAATATAAAATTCTTCCTCTTCAGCACCGGGAGATAGAATATAAAATTCTTCCTCTCCCGTTTCCTTTCCAGCTGAAGATAGAATATAAAATTCTTCCTCTTCAGCACCGGGAGATAGAATATAAAATTCTTCCTCTCCCGTTTCTCAGTCTGTCTTTGCTTTTAGAAAAGACACGATTCTCAACTTCCAATCCGGGCACTCGATGCACGGGGAATTTCATCCCGAAGCCTAAGTAGGGATAAGTCTACGCCTAACACGCGTTGCCGGGTAGTCTATTCCCGTGAGAAAGACGAAGCCTATGTACTCAACATCATAGCACAAAGTCTAAGAAAATTCACTCTCTTAGCACAACGTTACATGCGGAACGGATTGAGACAATCCGCATGCTAGCCCGACTCAAACGGTAGTCGGTAAAGGCTAATCAAATCCGTTGAAGGCTGGGGATTAGCCAAAAATCCTAAAGTCAACGCCTAACACGCGTTGCCGGGTAGTCTATTCCCGTGAGAAAGACGAAGTCTACGTATTCAATATCGTAGCACTAAGAGCGTTAACTCTCTTAGCACAACGTCACATGCGGAACGGACTTAAACAATCCGCATGCTAGCCCGACTTAAACGGTAGTCGGTAAAGGCTCATCAAACCCGTTGATGGCTTAGAATTTGCCAAAAATTCTATAAATGCGAGTCATTGGCGCACCAGCTCCACTAGTTGGTCTCGTGACTTAAGCATCCAACAAGTTCAGGATAAAATCCACACATGCAGATGAATCAGCTTTAACAGTTGGTCCTGCAACCCCGACACCTGGGACCGCTATGCTCCAATACCTTAAGAGCTTAAACTGTGTATACTCCAGCAAACGTACGAGTATAAACTGTGTTAATGGCGATCCGTAAACCCTAAGGGACAACGCCGGTCAACGCGTAACCCTAGGTCAACGCCAGTCAACGCGTTGCAACACAAGTCAACGTTCGACGATTCGAAACCCTAAGGGTCAACGCCGGTGAACGCGTAACCCTAGGTCAATGCCAGTCAACGCGTTGCGACCAAAAAGTCAACGTTTGATGATTCGAAACCCTAAGGTCAACGCCGGTCAACGCGTAACCCTAGGTCAACGCCAATCAACGCGTTGCGACAAAAGTCAACATTCGAGGATTCAAAATCCACACCAATCAAACGTGTGACGATTCGAAACCCTAAGGTCAACGCCGGTCAACGCGTAACCCTAGGTCAACGCCAATCAACGCGTTGCGACAAAAAAGCCAACACACGGGGATCCGAAACCCTAAGCCAGCACAATGTGGCGGAGGTAGTTCAAAGTCAACTCAATGACACGAGCCAAACTCAATTCATCATCAACGCGTAGCCCTAGGTCAACGCCGGTCAACGCGTTGCAAACGAAAGTCAACGTTCGACGATCCGAAACCTTAGGGTGGACGCCGGTCAACGCGTAACCCTAGGTCAACGTCGGCCAACGCGTTACGACAAAAAGTCAACACACGGTGGTCCGAAACCCTAAGCCAGCACGATGTGGCGGAGGTAGTTCAAAGTCAACTCAATGACACGAGCCAAACTCAATTCATCAGCTGCAGACTCAAGACTCCGACGACGGCGAAGCGATAAACGCAGTGCCGGAAGAACTTCGGCTATTCGTCAAAGCATCGAATAGATCGAAAATCGAAGGAGCCAAGAGTTGAAGCTAACTACATGTCCTTACGCCGACTGAAGGCCAGACCAATCACATCCCAAGTATTCCAGCCTCTTCTATAAAAGAAACGAGTCCGAAACACTTTGGAGGGGGTATCTGTAGGCATCGAAAATTGCCTATAGGTCTCCACGAACGGTTCAGTGTTAAAGAGCGACGATGAACGTCACTATCCGATCCACAGAAGTCCAATTGACATCGAGGAACGACTGAAGTGAATCGACGAGCTACGTGAGCGGATAGGATTTCGAAACAACGAAGACCCGGACCAATCGGGAACCCGGCGGTGTTCACAAAAAGGACAATGCCCTTCATGCCTCGATCACTCTACAGACAATCCAACCACTAGAGCAGATCGAACTCTTCGTCAAGCATCCAATGCACTTGGAATCAGTCAAATCCGAGTTCGGACGAAGGATCTACGGCGAAAACAAATCGAATGCACCAACGGAGTCTCAGAAGTTCCAAAACACCCCAAGGGGTGTCTCAGAAATTCCGAGACACCCCAGGGGTGTCTCAGAAATTTCCGAGACACCCCAGGGGTGTCTCGAAAATTTCCGAGACACCCCAAGGTGTCTCGGAATTTC
>NC_033795.1:70867809-70881193 GCF_001876935.1 Asparagus officinalis | reverse complement strand
GAGACACCCTAGGGGTGTCTCGGATTTTTTGAGACACCCTAGGGTGTCTAGGCACCCTAGGGGCTCCCCCTAGCCTATAAATAGACCCCTTATCCCTTTGTTTTTGGATTTGGATTTTTGGAGAGCCTTGGCGAAGCCCTGCTGCAGTGAAGAGTGTTCGTGCGCTTCAACAAGGAGAGGAGAGGTCCACATCAGAGCCTTCATCACCCATTCCCCCTTTTCCTTAGTATTACCCTTCGCCGGTAATTACTAAGAAGAGCCGATATCTCGTTTTAGCCGAGATAGACGCTTAAAGCTTCTAGATCTCACGCGGATCGACGAAGCTCTGCCCGATTTTCTCAGAGCAGATTTGACTGCCCGGTGGTCCACGGATATCAACGTCCCCGTCACAGGCAAAAGACCCACGCAAGCAAGAGACCGCGAAACAGGATCTTGCGTTTGTTTTGACAAGAGTTGTAACCCTTTTGTTTTCATTGTGTAAAAGGTCTTATAAAAAGACAATCTTTTTATTTTCATTGTAACGACTAAAGTTGTAATGAATACAGCAATGAATACAACAACTTTTGATGCAAACACATTCGAGGTGCAAACACAACCACAACAGCGGCAACAAAAGGCGCCTCAACAATCAAGGTCACAACAGCAATCCCGAAGCGTCCGAAACTCCAAAGAGAGTATTCCTTCAAGGACGAAGACATTCCAGCCATCTTCGAATCCCTCCTTGGAAGCAACAGGATCAAGCTACCACCTATCACAAATCAGGAGGAAGCTGACAATACTACGGACCTAAAGTACTGTGCATACCACAGGAGGGTCGTTCACCCCACCAAGGATTGCTTTGCTCTCAAGAATAGCATTCAGACCTTGGTTGAAGCCGGCGTCATATCGCTCAATTAAGTCAAAACAAGACTCCAAAGAGTATACGAGTATAAACTGCTTCTCAATCCTCTAACAGGTGCATGAGGTTAAACTGCTCCCTACATACTCCAATAGGTATATGAGTCTAAACTGTTTCCCACTTTTGACGGGAAGTTCCTGGAGAATATTATGCTAATATTCTTAAGGATAACCCGGTCAGGTAACTGAGAATAATGTCCGAACCAGTTCTGCAGAGGAAGCTGGGGATGGACGATTTATGTAACGGGAAGTTCTTAGAGAATCATATATCCTTAAGGATAACCCGAACACTCAACTGAGTACAATACCAGACCCGGTTTTACAAAGGAAGCTGGGGGTGGACGATTCATGTAACGGGAAGTTCCCAAAAGAAATCCATATAGTGTATTCTTAGGGATAATCCAGTCACCACAGCAAGATGATGAATAAGAAACTCCCACTCAAATTCTCACCGCGTCTGTGCACTCAACACTCTCCCCTTCTCGATTCCTCCAATGAACGAGAGGTCCACGATCAAACCTTCCTACAGTTAGGATCGTCTCAAACCTCCCAATTGGTCAAACCTTCTTACAGTTAGGACCACAGTCAAAATCCCCTCTCGATTCCTCCAATGAACGAGAGGGAGGCCCACAAATCGAGTGATCAAACCTTCCTACAGTTAGGGTCATCTCAAACTCCTGCTTGGTCAAACCTTCCTACAGTTAGGACCAAAACCACAATTCACTCTAGATAAACGAGAAATTCATCTTTAGTTCGGTAATCAAACCTTCCGACAGTTAGGGTTATCCGAATCTTTTCGATTCTTAGAGTGGAGATCCCACTCTCAGTTTCACCTTTTCGGATTCTGGGGGTGGAGATCCCACCTCAAGTCTCCCTTCTAGCTGAAGATAGAATATAAAATTCTTCCTCTTCAGCACCGGGAGATAGAATATAAAATTCTTCCTCTCCCATTTCCTAGTCTGTCTTTACTCTTAAAAAAGACACAATTTTCAACTTCCAATCCGGGCACTTGGTGCACGGGGTATTTTATCCCGAAGCCTAAGTAGGGATAAGTCAACGTCTAACACGCGTTGCCGGTTTAGTCTCGTTGCCGGTTTAGTCTTTCACCGATTGAAGAAGACACCAGAATTCCAGTCTGGGGAATTTTATCCCGAAGCCTAAGTAGGGATAAGTCAGCGTTTAACCTGCGTTGCTGGGTGGTTCGTTCCCGTAAAAACGACCGAGTCTACGTATTCAGCATCGTAGCAACAAAAATCCATGCCTTTTATGCATGGGGAATTTTATCTCGAAGCCTAAGCGGGGATAAGCCAACGCCTAACACGCGTTGCCGGTTTAGTCTTTTACCGATTGAAGAAGACACCAGAATCCAGTCTGGGGCATTTTATCCCGAAGCCTAAGTAGGGATAAGTCAACGCCTAACACGCGTTGCCGGTTTAGTCTTTCACCGATTAAAAGCATTGCCGGTTAGTCTTTGACCGTAAAAAGGACAAAAGACCACATATTCAACATTGTGGCAGGTTGTTATTAATAACACCATAATCCATGCTTCACACGCACGGGGAATTTTATCTCGACTCCTAAATAGAGATAAGTCGACGCCTAACACGCGTCGCCGGGTAGTCTATTCCCGTGAGAAAGACGAAGCCTACGTATTCGAAGTCGTAGCATCAAGTATAAGGGAGTTTATTCCCTTAGCACAACGTCACATGCGGAACGGATTTAGATAATCCGCATGCTAGCCCGACTCAAACGGTGGTCGGTAAAGGCTCATCAAACCCGTTGATGGCTGAAGGTTTGCCGAAAATCCTATAAGTACGAGAGTCACTGACGTACCAGCTCCATTAGTTGGTCTCGTGACTTGAGCAACCAACAACTTCAGGATAAGATCTTTGAGCATCCAACAACTTCAGGATAAGATATATACATGCAGATGAATCAGCTTTAACAGTTGGTCCTGCAGCCCCGACACTTGGGAACGCTATGCTCCAATACCTTAAGAGCTTAAACTGTGTATACTCCAGCAAACGTACGAGTATAAACTGTGTTAATGGCGATCCAAAACCCTAGGGTCAACTCCGGTCAACGCGTAACCCTAGGTCAACGCCAGTCAACGCGTTGCAACCAGAGTCAACGTTTGACGATCCAAAACCCTAGGGTCCATGCCGGTCAACGCGTAACCCTAGGTCAACGCCAGTCAACGCGTTGCAACCAAAGTCAACGTTCGACGATTCGAAACCCTATGGGTTAACGCCGGTCAACGCGTAACCCTAGGTCAACGCCAGTCAACGCGTTGCAACATAAGTCAACGTTCGACGATTTGAAACCCTAAGGGTCAACGCCGGTCAACGCGTAACCCTAGGTCAACGCCAGTCAACGCGTTGCAACACAAGTCAACGTTTGACGATTCAAAACCCTAAGGGTCAATGCCGGTCAACGCGTAACCCTAGGTCAACGCCAGTCAACGTGTTGCAACACAAGTCAACGTTCGACGATTTGAAACCCTAAGGGTCAACGCCGGTCAATGCGTAACCCTAGGTCAACGCCAGTCAACGCGTTGCAACACAAGTCAACGTTTGATGATTCGAAACCCTGGGGTCAACGCCGGTCAACGCGTAACCCTAGGTCAACGCCAGTCAACGCGTTGCGACCAGAGTCAACGTTTGACGATTTGAAACCCTAAGGGTCAACGCCGGTCAACGCGTAACCCTGGGTCAACGCTAGTCAACGCGTTGCAACACAAGTCAACGTTCGACGATTCGAAACCCTAAGGGTCAACGCCAGTCAACGCGTAACCCTAGGTCAACGCCAGTCAACGCGTTGCAACCAAAGTCAACGTTTGACGATTCGAAACCCAAGGGTCAACGCCAGTCAACGCGTAACCAAGGTCAACACCAGTCAACGGGTTGCGACAAAAGTCAACGTTCGAGGATTCAAAATCCACACTAATCAACGTTTGACGATCCAAAACCCTAGGGTCAACGCCGGTTAACGCGTAACCCTAGGTCAACGCCGGTCAACGCGTTGCGATAAAAAGTCAACACACGGTGACCCGAAACCCTAAGTCAACACAATGTGACGGAGGTAGTTCAAAGTCAACTCAATGACACGAGCCAAACTCAATTCATCAGCTGCAGACTCGAGACTCCGACGACGGTCAAGCGATAAACGCAGTGCCGGAAGAACTTCGGCTATTCGTCAAAGCATCAAATAGATCGAAAATCGAAGGAGCCAAGAGTTGAAGCTAACCACACCGACTGAAGAGGTCCTTTACACCGACTGAAGGCTGGATCAATCACACCCAAAGTATCCCAGCCTCTTTTATAAAAGAAACGAGTCCGAAACGCTTTGGAGGGGGTATCTGTAGGCATCGAAAATTGCCTATAGGTCTCCACGAACGGTTCAGTGTTAAAGAGCGACGATGAACGTCACTATCCGATCCACAGGAGTCCAATTGACGTCGATGAACGATTGAAGTGAATCGACGAACTACGTGAGCTGATAGGATTTCAGAACAACGAAGACCCGGACCAATCGGGAACCCGGCAATGTTCACAAAAAGGACAATGCCCGTCATGTCTCGATCACTCTACAGATAATCCAATCACCAGAGCAGATCAAACTCTTCGTCAAGCATCCAACGCACTTGGAATCACTCAAATCCGAGTTCGGACGAAGAATTTACGGGGAAAACAATCAACGGAGCGTCTCAGGCTGAGTTGGGACACCCGGGGTGTCTCGGGAAAGTCGAAACACCCCAGGGGTGTCTAGGAAAAGCTTCCGAGACACCCTAGGGTGTCTCAGAAATTTCCGAGACACCCCAAGTGTGTCTCGGAAATTCCGAGACACCCTAGGGGTGTCTCGGATTTTTTGAGACACCCTAGGGTGTCTAGGCACCCTAGGTGCTCCCCATGGCCTATAAATAGCCACCCCTTACCTCATTTTTGAAGAGCTGGATTTTTGGTGAAGTTGGCGAAGCCCTGCTGCAATGAAGAGTGGTCGAGCGCTTCAACCGAGGAGGAGAGAGGTCTTCATCAGATTCTTCATCACCCATCCCCCCTTTTCCTTAGTATTACCCTTCGCCGGTAATCACTAAGAAGAGCAGATATCTCGTTTTAGCCGAGATAGACGCTTCAGGCTTCTAGATCTCACGCGGATCAACGAAGCTCTGTCTGATTTTTCGGAACAGATCTGAGTGCCAGGTAGTCCACGGATATTGACGTCCCCGTCACAGGCAAAATACCCACGCAAGCAGAAGACCGATAAACGATCTCTGCGTTTGTTTTGACGAGAGTTGTAACTTTTGTTTTCATTGTGTAAAGGTCTTATTAAAAGACAATTTTTTTTTTCATTGTAACGACTAAAGTTGTAATGAATACAGCAATGAATACAACAATTTTCGACGCAAACAACCACTAATATGACCAGCAAAAGGGCATCGACATGGGATAATCCCGAGTCAATTCCGCTAGTACCCTGGTATTTAACTCGTCTGCAGTCTGGAACCATTACACGAGGGACTTATAGTAGGGTTCGGACGAGATTACCGTCAGAAGACGAAGGATCAGATGCCTGCTCCGCGATTGCATCGGACAACACGGTATCCAGCGAGGGACAACCCCGCGGGGTACTCATGATAAGCACCGAAAAAGTAACCAAAATGCTTGAAGATGCCCTGGCTAGGCAGAAGGAAAGTTTCAAGTTCGAGATGGAGATGGCCATGCAGCAAATGAGGGAGATGCATGACCAGCAAATCGCGGCTATGACAACTCACCAGGGAGAACCCACTCGACACCATAATCAGAATCAAGATGAGAATGAACGGGAAGGGAATAATGTCAACATAAATATCCCTCCTGTCAACAACGACAATGGAAGCGGTCCCGTGGAGGATAATGCAAAAGAGGACCACGTTACCTCTCTCCAAAGCCACTCGAAGACAGGTACGAGTGAAGACAAGAAGATGAAGGACTTGGAGAGAAAAATCAACGCGTTGATGAATGCTCAAGAAGTGAAAAGATCCGGCATACCATGTCCATACCCAAGGGAGTGGGAATCAATTCCATATCCGGCAAAGTTCAATTTAATCAACTTTACGCCGTTTGATGGAAAGGGTTCCCCTACCCAACACTTAATATATTTTAAGTCTCATCTAGGAATCATCTCCGACCGGTTATTCGTTGGCACTCTTCGCGGAGCGGCCTTCGATTGGTATCGTCGCCTCAAGCCGGGGAGTATCAGCAGTTGGGACGACATGGAGGATATGTTTCTGACGAATTTCTTCGACGACGACACTGAGGTCTCAATCGGCACTCTGTTTGATGAGAAGCAGAAGAATGGTGAGACAGTCGAAAACTTTGTGAAGAGGTTTCGAAATAAAGCAATGAATTGTAGGGATCCGGTCAGCGAAGATTTCATCCTCGAGACCTGTCATAACAATCTTTCATTGGACATCCTGGAAGCCATGGGAATGGCACCGCCAAAGACCTGGAAGGATCTGAAGGTGCGAGGAGAACGAGCCGAACGATTCCTTAAAAGGAAGAAGGCGGAAAGGGGTCAAATAGCTAATAATGCTCCGCAACCAAATTTTGTCCCTAAGGAAAAAGGAAAAGCACATGCAAATGCCGTGAATGCAAATCAAACGTTCGAAGTGCAAGCGCAACCACAACCGCAACAGCAGCAGCAAAAGGCGCCTCAACAATCAAGGTGGCAACAGCAGACCCAGAAGCCGAAAGCCGCAGCAGCAAAAGGCGCCTCAACAATCAAGGTGGCAACAGCAGACCCAGAAGCCGAAAGCCTCGGAGCCTAAGTTCCCGAAGGTTTATTCGTTCAAAGAGGATGAAGTTCCCGGTATCTTCAAGTACCTCATTGAAAATAACAAGATCAAATTACCTCCAGTTCAGGATCAGGAAGATGCCAAGAGAATCAATGATCCAAAATACTGCGCATTTCATAGAGCGGTGCACCATCCTACCAAGGTATGCTATGCTCTTAAGGACAAGATCCAAGCTCTCATCGATGTCGGGGTCATCACCATGAAGCAGCCGAAGGAGAAGAAAGTGGGAGCAAATGCAGTATCAATTAGTTTCGGTTCTGTTCCCTTGAACTGGTTCCAGCATGAGCCAGTAATAAATGCAGCAGTGAAGACGGTGAACGATGATCCTCACAAGCAGCGCCAGAAAGGACTTGTGCCACACACAGCCCCTAATGGTGAGATTCTTTGGGTTCATCCAGATTTGATTGGAGATGAACAATGGACTGGAACCTCTTCCAAGAAAAAGTCAAAAGGAAAAGGTAAATCTTGTTATGGAGCTTCTGCTATTGAGAAGGGGAAAGAGCCTTTACGTCAAGAAGCCCAAAACCCGAGGCGGTCTCGATTCAATCATCCGATTGGAAGAGACAGACCGGGAAATGCAAGCTCTCCGCCCCCTTTTGACATCATGGCGCAGTTGGCCAATATCCCGGCTAGGATAACCCTATACGAGCTATTGCGTCTTTCCAAAGATACAAGGAAAGCATTACAAGAGGCCTTGAGCGACTCTGAGGCTTTCTTAACTAGAATCAAGCCATCTCCTGAGGGACCAGAGCCGTCAGCTCAACACTGCAATCTCGCGGCGCATCATTTTCCATGCATCTCTTTTACCAAATAAGACATGCAGACGAAGAACTCAAAGCATGATCGGCCTTTGTATTTCACAGGGCACATTGGCTCCAGCATGGTCAACCGGATCCAAGTTGATCCGGGTTCTGCTGTTAGCATCATGCCATTCCGAGTGATGCATCATCTCGGAATCCCAACTAGCAAACTAGCCTCCACCGGCACTACGATTTACGGATTCAACACCAGCGGGTCCACACCCTTGGGGAAGATTCGAATCAAATGCCAGATTGGGTATTTAAAATCAGAAGTTACTTGCTATGTGATTGATGCAGAAACGTCCTATAACTTACTGTTGGGTCGACCTTGGATCCATGGTAACCTTATAGTCCCGTCAACTCTGCATCAATGCCTCAAGTACGTAGACTCAAATAATGAAGTCAAGACGGTGGTCGTGGATAAGCAACCGTTTAAGGGATTGGAGAACTATTTCACCGATTCCCTTCTATACGGCGCTGAATCCGATACTGAATCACCGGCCCAAGGAACGGACAGCGGAGATGAAGCTGACACCGAAACTGGGTTTGATTATGATGGTGGTTTTGTACTTAATGACATTGTACCCATTGTAATCAATCTTGACGATGATAAATCATCGAAAAAAAAATAAAAATTACAACTTTCCTCTTTCGAACGAATCGCAAGCTCCTGTTTTGCGGTTGCTTGCTTGTGTGGGTTCTTTGCCAACGCCGGGGTTAATCCGTGGACCACCGCGCGATCTAGATCCGGTCGGATCTACACGATTATGCGGGTATTATTCCACGAAGGGAATAATAGCCGGGAGGGATTAATCCACCAAGGGAATAATCGCTCAGATCTCGAGATCTAAGACCAAGCTTAGATCTGGAGTGTAGTCTCGTGTAGATCTCAGATCTATTCTTTCTTCCTCTCGAGATCCTGCCTTTTCTGACGTGGATGGTCGTCGAGGATCAGATCTGAATGTACAAGTCTTCTGGTCTTCAAGCTCCGAGTTCACTCTTCAATCCGGCAGAGTTTCGGCTCTTGAAAGTTCGACCTCCGAAAATGAACATCTCTAGGCCTATTTATAGGCTCTCAGGACAGTGGCTGCAAAAAGGGAATTGTCGGCCCCCTCTGGCCACTGTCGGCCACCTCGGGCCACTGTCGGCCACCTCGGGGTGGCCGACACTGTGCCTAGCCACCTTGGGGTGGCTCGGCTCATGGCCGAGCCACCCCAAGGTGGCTCGGCCACCGAGCCACCCCGAGGTGGCTCGGCTGGCGCGGCTAAGGCCGAGCCGCCTTGAGGTGGCTCGGCTTTGGCCGAGCCCCCGCGGGCGGTGTTTTCCGACTTTTTCGAGTCGTTTTCCGTTGTCTCGTTTGTCCGTGTTTCGGTTGACCTGAGACTCTGATTTGATGGTTTGATTTGGCAGTAAGTTGGATTCCTGATTTGGCAGTAAATCCGCTTCTGAGTTCGAGTCCGAAATTGATCTTGATTCGATCGTGATTCGTCCGAGTCCGCTCTCGGTTGGATGACTCGTTGATTCCTCAACTCATTAGCTTGATTCTGCACGCGGGTGGATTCATTCCGTCGCTTCCGTGCGATTCGTCGATCTCGTCGCCTCGTTGGCTCGTCGGTTTGTGCCGAGCTATGCTAGGGGACCTATAAGCAATTTTATATGCCTACAGATACCCCCTCCAAAGTATTTCAGTCTCGTTCTTTTATAGAAGAGTCTGGGATACTTTGGATATGATTGTCCCTACCTTCAGTCGGTATAACGGGACCTCGGAATGGCTTCTGTTCTTGACTCCTTCAATTCTCCAGGCTTTTCGGTGCTTTGTCGAAAGTCTGTAAGAGTTCCGGTGCTGCATTTATTGTCTGACCGTTTGTCGGAATTTTCTGAACTTGAAGTCGATTCCTTTGAGCTGACCATTGATTGTGGCGTCGAGTCTTTATGCACAACGCGTTGTCCGGCGTAGTGTGGTTGAGTTATCCTTAAGAATATTTATAAACAATATTCTCCAGGAACTTCTCAAACCAAAAATAGGGAATAGTTTATACTCATATACCTTATTGGAGTATTAAGAAGCAGTTTATACTCGTATACTTTTCGGAGTATTAAGAAGCAGTTTATACTCGTATACTTTTCGGAGTATTAAGAAGCAGTTTATACTCGTATACTTTTCGGAGTATTAAGAAGCAGTTTATACTCGTATACTTTTCGGAGTATTAAGAAGCAGTTTATACTCGTATACTTTTCGGAGTATTAAGAAGCAGTTTATACTCGTATACTTTTCGGAGTATTAAGAAGCAGTTTATACTCGTATACTTTTCGGAGTATTAAGAAGCAGTTTATACTCGTATACTTTTCGGAGTATTAAGAAGCAGTTTATACTCGTATACTTTTCGGAGTATTAAGAAGCAGTTTATACTCGTATACTTTTCGGAGTATTAAGAAGCAGTTTATACTCGTATACTTTTCGGAGTATTAAGAAGCAGTTTATACTCGTATACTTTTCGGAGTATTAAGAAGCAGTTTATACTCGTATACTTTTCGGAGTATTAAGAAGCAGTTTATACTCGTATACTTTTCGGAGTATTAAGAAGCAGTTTATACTCGTATACTTTTCGGAGTATTAAGAAGCAGTTTATACTCGTATACTTTTCGGAGTATTAAGAAGCAGTTTATACTCGTATACTTTTCGGAGTATTAAGAAGCAGTTTATACTCGTATACTTTTCGGAGTATTAAGAAGCAGTTTATACTCGTATACTTTTCAGAGTATTAAGAAGCAGTTTATACTCGTATACTTTTCAGAGTATTAAGAAGCAGTTTATACTCGTATACTTTTCAGAGTATTAAGAAGCAGTTTATACTCGTATACTTTTCGGAGTATTAAGAAGCAGTTTATACTCGTATACTTTTCGGAGTATTAAGAAGCAGTTTATACTCGTATACTTTTCGGAGTATTAAGAAGCAGTTTATACTCGTATACTTTTCGGAGTATTAAGAAGCAGTTTATACTCGTATACTTTTCGGAGTATTAAGAAGCAGTTTATACTCGTATACTTTTCGGAGTATTAAGAAGCAGTTTATACTCGTATACTTTTCGGAGTATTAAGAAGCAGTTTATACTCGTATACTTTTCGGAGTATTAAGAAGCAGTTTATACTCGTATACTTTTCAGAGTATTAAGAAGCAGTTTATACTCGTATACTTTTCAGAGTATTAAGAAGCAGTTTATACTCGTATACTTTTCAGAGTATTAAGAAGCAGTTTATACTCGTATACTTTTCGGAGTATTAAGAAGCAGTTTATACTCGTATACTTTTCGGAGTATTAAGAAGCAGTTTATACTCGTATACTTTTCGGAGTATTAAGAAGCAGTTTATACTCGTATACTTTTCGGAGTATTAAGAAGCAGTTTATACTCGTATACTTTTCGGAGTATTAAGAAGCAGTTTATACTCGTATACTTTTCGGAGTATTAAGAAGCAGTTTATACTCGTATACTTTTCGGAGTATTAAGAAGCAGTTTATACTCGTATACTTTTCGGAGTATTAAGAAGCAGTTTATACTCGTATACTTTTCAGAGTATTAAGAAGCAGTTTATACTCGTATACTTTTCAGAGTATTAAGAAGCAGTTTATACTCGTATACTTTTCAGAGTATTAAGAAGCAGTTTATACTCGTATACTTTTCGGAGTATTAAGAAGCAGTTTATACTCGTATACTTTTCGGAGTATTAAGAAGCAGTTTATACTCGTATACTTTTCGGAGTATTAAGAAGCAGTTTATACTCGTATACTTTTCGGAGTATTAAGAAGCAGTTTATACTCGTATACTTTTCGGAGTATTAAGAAGCAGTTTATACTCGTATACTTTTCGGAGTATTAAGAAGCAGTTTATACTCGTATACTTTTCGGAGTATTAAGAAGCAGTTTATACTCGTATACTTTTCGGAGTATTAAGAAGCAGTTTATACTCGTATACTTTTCAGAGTATTAAGAAGCAGTTTATACTCGTATACTTTTCAGAGTATTAAGAAGCAGTTTATACTCGTATACTTTTCAGAGTATTAAGAAGCAGTTTATACTCGTATACTTTTCGGAGTATTAAGAAGCAGTTTATACTCGTATACTTTTCGGAGTATTAAGAAGCAGTTTATACTCGTATACTTTTCGGAGTATTAAGAAGCAGTTTATACTCGTATACTTTTCGGAGTATTAAGAAGCAGTTTATACTCGTATACTTTTCGGAGTATTAAGAAGCAGTTTATACTCGTATACTTTTCGGAGTATTAAGAAGCAGTTTATACTCGTATACTTTTCGGAGTATTAAGAAGCAGTTTATACTCGTATACTTTTCGGAGTATTAAGAAGCAGTTTATACTCGTATACTTTTCAGAGTATTAAGAAGCAGTTTATACTCGTATACTTTTCAGAGTATTAAGAAGCAGTTTATACTCGTATACTTTTCAGAGTATTAAGAAGCAGTTTATACTCGTATACTTTTCGGAGTATTAAGAAGCAGTTTATACTCGTATACTTTTCGGAGTATTAAGAAGCAGTTTATACTCGTATACTTTTCGGAGTATTAAGAAGCAGTTTATACTCGTATACTTTTCGGAGTATTAAGAAGCAGTTTATACTCGTATACTTTTCGGAGTATTAAGAAGCAGTTTATACTCGTATACTTTTCGGAGTATTAAGAAGCAGTTTATACTCGTATACTTTTCGGAGTATTAAGAAGCAGTTTATACTCGTATACTTTTCGGAGTATTAAGAAGCAGTTTATACTCGTATACTTTTCAGAGTATTAAGAAGCAGTTTATACTCGTATACTTTTCAGAGTATTAAGAAGCAGTTTATACTCGTATACTTTTCAGAGTATTAAGAAGCAGTTTATACTCGTATACTTTTCGGAGTATTAAGAAGCAGTTTATACTCGTATACTTTTCGGAGTATTAAGAAGCAGTTTATACTCGTATACTTTTCGGAGTATTAAGAAGCAGTTTATACTCGTATACTTTTCGGAGTATTAAGAAGCAGTTTATACTCGTATACTTTTCGGAGTATTAAGAAGCAGTTTATACTCGTATACTTTTCGGAGTATTAAGAAGCAGTTTATACTCGTATACTTTTCGGAGTATTAAGAAGCAGTTTATACTCGTATACTTTTCGGAGTATTAAGAAGCAGTTTATACTCGTATACTTTTCAGAGTATTAAGAAGCAGTTTATACTCGTATACTTTTCAGAGTATTAAGAAGCAGTTTATACTCGTATACTTTTCAGAGTATTAAGAAGCAGTTTATACTCGTATACTTTTCGGAGTATTAAGAAGCAGTTTATACTCGTATACTTTTCGGAGTATTAAGAAGCAGTTTATACTCGTATACTTTTCGGAGTATTAAGAAGCAGTTTATACTCGTATACTTTTCGGAGTATTAAGAAGCAGTTTATACTCGTATACTTTTCGGAGTATTAAGAAGCAGTTTATACTCGTATACTTTTCGGAGTATTAAGAAGCAGTTTATACTCGTATACTTTTCGGAGTATTAAGAAGCAGTTTATACTCGTATACTTTTCGGAGTATTAAGAAGCAGTTTATACTCGTATACTTTTCAGAGTATTAAGAAGCAGTTTATACTCGTATACTTTTCAGAGTATTAAGAAGCAGTTTATACTCGTATACTTTTCAGAGTATTAAGAAGCAGTTTATACTCGTATACTTTTCGGAGTATTAAGAAGGTAGGTAGGGGGTAGGTAGGGGGCTTGGACACCCCTAGGGTGTCTCAAGAAATCCGAGACACCCCTAGGGGTGTCTCGGATTTTCCGAGACACCCTTGGGTGTCTCGGAAATTCCGAGACACCC
>NC_033795.1:70866361-70867704 GCF_001876935.1 Asparagus officinalis | reverse complement strand
AGGCCGAGACACCCTAGGGTGTCTCGGCTTGGCCGAGACACCCCTGGGGTGTCTTGGTTTTGCCAAGACACCCCTCGGGTGTTTCGAGCTTGCCGAGACTCCGTTTAGGTGTTTTGTTGGTTCCCCTGTATATTCTTCGTCCGGATTCGGATTTGAGTGATTCCGGGTGCGTTGGATGCGCGACGAAGAGTTTGACCCGCTCTGGTGATTGGATTATCTGTAGAGTGGTCGAGGCATGAAGGGCGTTGTCCTTTTTGTGAACAGTGCCGGGCTTCCCGATTGGTCCGGGTCTTCGTGATTCCGAAGTCCTATCCGCTCATGTAACTCGTCGATTCACTTCAGTCGTTCGTCGATGTCGATTAGGCTCATGTGGATTGGATGGTGACGTTCATCGTCGCTCGTTAACACTGAACCGGTTGTGGAGAACTATAGGCAATTTTTGATGCCTACAGATACCCCCTCCAAAGTGTTCCTGACTCGTTTCTTTTATAGAAGAGGCTGGAATACTTTGGATGTGATTGATCTGGCCTTCAGTCGGCGTAGTTAGCTTCAACTCTTGACTCTTTCGATTTTCGGTCTATTCAATGCTTTGACGAATAGCCGAGGTTCTTCCGGCGCTGCGTTTATCACTTGGCCGTCGTCGGAGTCTCGAGTTTGCAGCTGATGAATTGAGTTTGGCTCGTGTCATTGAGTTGACTTTGAACTACCTCCGCCACATTGTACTGGCTTAGGGTTTCGGATCCCCGTGTGTTGGCTTTTTGTCGCAACGCTTTGACCGGCATTGACCTAGGGTTACGCGTTGACCGGCGTTGACCCTTGGGGTTTGAATCGTCGAACGTTGACTTTTGTCGCAACGCGTTGCTTGGCGTTGACCTGGGGTTACGCGTTGACCGGCGTTGACCCTTAGGGTTTGAATCGTCGAACGTTGACTTTGGTTGCAACGCGTTGCTTGGCGTTGACCTGGGGTTACGCGTGGACCGGCGTTGACCCTTAGGGTTTGCGGATCGCCATTAACACATTTTATACTCGTACGTTTGCTGGAGTATACACAGTTTAAGCTCTTAAGGTAACTCGTACGTTTGCTGGAGTATACACAGTTTAAGCTCTTAAGGTATTGGAGCATGGTGGTCCCAGGTGTTGAGGCTGCAGGATCAACTGTTAAAGCTGATTCATCTGCATGTGTGGATTTTATCCTGAATTTGTTGGGTTCTCAAGTCACGAGACCAACTAGTGGAGTTGATGCGTCAATGACTCGTAGTTATAGAATTTTTGGGAAATCCTCAGCCATCAACGGGTTTGATAAGCCTTTACCGACTACCGTTTGAGTCGGGCTAGCATGCGGA
>NC_033795.1:70821122-70865361 GCF_001876935.1 Asparagus officinalis | reverse complement strand
TTCCGTTGCTTGCGTGCGATTAGTCAATCTCGTTGCCTCGTTGGTTTGTCGGTTTGTACCGAGCTGAGCAAAGGGACCTATAAGCAATTTTATATGCCTACAATCTGTTTTGTAAAAACATGCACGAACATGCACGAACGAAAAACATAATTTTGTAAATTCAATTAAACGATCTGTTTTGTAAAAACATGCACGAACATGCACGAACGAAAAACATAATTTTGTAAATTCAATTAAACGTAACAAATCAATTTCAAACTTGATGAAACTTTGGGAAATATTTGCAAATGTGATTTTGAACATGTTACAAAAAAGAATTTTCCCATTTGCATTTCCCAATTGTGGAATCTCATTATTTTTTAAAATCACATAAGTACGGACTTGTAAAAGCTTGATCTTGACAAAATGAGTTTAAACAATGTTTTGAAAACTTTCCAATAGATTTATAAACTTGATAAAAGATATAAAATAATGTCGTTAAGTCTATAATCCAAAATGATGATAAACCAAACCAAACGTGTGTGTGTGTGATATTGAGCTTGCAGTATTAACACACATAATATAAGCCCTAAACTAATTTACCCAAGCTTGATTGGTCTTTAATATGCTTGACTTGGTAATCTCGCGGATGAAGCTTAAACTTGATCTTTAACTTTAAATTGCAAGGCTTCACTCCACTATTCCGCCATCCTCCATTGGATATGATCGTTGAAGCTCTATTCCATCCATCCTCCAACACGTTGTTTGCCTAGAATAAATACGAAAACACAAACACTAGACAAACAACATTAGAAATAAATTGTTTGTTAAACATCATCAAAACAAGAAGGCCAACAATCTCCTCCTTTTTGATGATGACAAACAATTTACAAAAAAGATATATGCATGAAAGGAAATAAATATACAAAGTATAATATATCATGCATATAAATAAAAAAGAATATACTCACAATATTTCTCTTTCTTTGACAACATCAAAAAGGAGAAAACCAACAAGAAAGAAGAGAGCGAAAGCTCCCCCTATCAATATGCATGGGTGAGAAAAAAAATATAGGGATTGCTCCCCCTATCAAAAAGCCTCATGAATGTATGAAATGAATGCTAAGGCATACATATGTGAGAAAGCATAGATTAAAAAACATGTTAAACATAACTCACATACAAAAAAGATAATGAGAACACATATAAATATGTTAATATGAACGAAGTGTCTCATTAACACAAAAAAATATAAAAACCATATAAATGAATAGATTTATGAAATTAAAAGAAGAGGAACATGAGAATAATGCAAAATGTTTTCAAATAAAAACAAATCAACCAAAAGAAATCATAAATCAAAGTTTAAATCCAAAAACGTAAAATCAAATCATCATTGATTCAAAAATCAAGAGAGGCAACTATATCTTGCTCTTGAGCTAGTATCAACCCATATAAATATTTTAGCACCCGGTAAACAAGATTTGGGAATAAACACCCAATAAATCTGGAGGGTTATATAAGTACAAACCTCTCATCAAAACAAAACCAATAATCATGAAAACAAAAGAATTTGATCAATGAAAAAAAATTGTTTTCATGTTCAAAAGTTTAAAGTATAATTTTTTAAAACCAAAAAAAATAAAAACACTAAAATTTTTGGTTTAAGAAAAATTATTTTGGCACCCAAGCATTCTTGGTGCCAGATTGGTTAGGGACATGACCCCTATCATTTAAGCTCAAAGCCCTAGGGTTATGAACCCTCTTGGGCATATTTGGTGCATGGGATTGGTCATAGCAATAATCACTCAAATGATCCTTCCGATTGCAATATGTACAATGGAAATAAAGCATTTGCTTATGTTGACCATTAAAAGGTGCACGTGGAACATTTGCAAACAAAGGTAAATTATTTGAAGCTTTTTGCAAATGTGAAACATTATCAAAACAAAACTCTCCTAAGTGACCAAATCTACCACAAACATTACATTTATAAACATGTGGTCTACTAGAAACATTTGACAAATGAGATTTATTTTTCAAATCAAAACAATATTTGGCCAAATGACCAAAACAACCACAAATATCACATTTAAACACATGAGCATGCTTATGATGAACATGATGAGTATGTGCATGTGTATGTGATGAAGAAGAAACATGAGATGCACAAGGAGCATTGACATTTTTATGTTTGTGTGCATCATAGCAAAATTTAGCTAGATGACATTTTCGGCCGCAATTAGAGCATTTGTAAACTTTGCTATATATGTGTGTATAATGAGTGGATGATTTCTTAGACTTGGCACACATATCCATAAGCCTCTTATGATTATTAATGCATGTTTTCAAAGTTGAATCTAAAGATGAAATGCATTTATTCATAAGATTCAAATCTTTATTTTTAGGCACATATGCATTTTTAGAAGTAGAACATAAATAGTCATTTATAAAGGAAGCAGTATCATTTTGTATGTTCTCTGCTTCTAACATGGCATTATCTCTTTCATGAGTTAAACTAGCAACATTTGAAGTTAAAGAAACATGATCCAATTTTAATTTTTCATTGTTTTCTTTAAGGATCATATTTTCATTAGAAATAGTTTCAAACTTAGATGCTAAGAACTCATGATCGGATTTCAAATCCTCATACTTGCTTTTAAATCAATAAAATCATTTTATAATTTCTTGTAGGCATGCAATAATCTTTTACTAGCACAAGCAAGTTCATCACTAGATAAATCATTAATAGATTCGAACTCGCAAACCTCACTAGGACTATCGCCTAGTGGCCGTGTGCATGATGCTCCACATGAACTTGAAGCCGGATCCTCAAAAGCTTGTCGGATCGCCTCTAAGTCCCCTTGATGCGCTTCTATGAATTTCCATAATATATAAGCGCTATCAAAAGAATCAAGCTTGTTAGACAATAATGAATTAAATGCATTTAATAAAAATTCTAACATAAGCTTGTTCATAATAAACATCTTTTTATCATGTTTGCTCCACTTGGATTTCTCCAACGTGGGTTATAAGCACAATCAATAACTTCCCATAAATCGATATTTTTAGATTGAGCAAATAATTTGAATCTAAAACATCATTGAGCATAGGGGAAAACATTAAATTTAGGAGCAATACTAGAATCATAGCCTAAACAAGATGCATCATTCAAATCCATGATTTGTAAAAATATGCAAGCAAGATACAAATGTAATCAAAACAAGATTAGCACAACACGATAACTTGGATCTTTAACTCAAGGCGATTAGACCTTAAATCAAAGAGCATCAAGCTCTGATACCAATTGTTAGACCCTAGAGGGGAGGGGTGATTAGGGTCTTATGCTAATCTAATCTGATTATATGCCAATTAAAACTTATTAAGAAGTTATTCTAGCAAGTATGAAATACAACAAGATATATGAGCTAGGATAAGCAATATGAACTAAGGGATATATCCTATAAGTATGAAATACAACAAGATATATGAGCTAGGATAAGCAATATGAACTAAGGGATATATCCTAGCAATAAGATATGCTATGAGATATATGCAAGAAGCTAGGATAAGCAATATGAACTAAGGGATATATCCTAGCAATAAGATATGCTATGAGATATATGCAAGAATATAAAACTAACACAAGGGTAAAATAAACATAAACAAGATAGTGAATGATATAACCATGAGCAATGCACAATTAGCGATATGAGCAATAAGCACAAATAAGAATGAACGCCAAAGCACACTCAAACACACAATATGATCTCGGAGTTCAGACCTTCCGTCCTACGTCTCCGCTCCCCACTCCCGGAGAGAAATCCACTATCACGACCGGGTTTTCTACACTCACCCGAATAATGTTTACACCTCACAGTGTCGGTTTTCAACGCTCACCGATCAACGTTCACTCATCACACTCGGTTTTCTAGTTCACCGAAAACTTTACAATCTCGACACACTCAGTTTCTAGCTCACCGAAAACCTTATAACACTCACAATGTAACAAATATAAATTTGTTCTCTACAATAGATGAGAACACAATGAAAGCACAACTCAATGTTACAATTTCTCACAACGCTAATATACTATGTATGCAAATACAATAAGCTCAAGTGGGTGTGTGTAACAATGAGATAATATAATCAAATCTAAACTCAATATAAAAACTAGCTTTAAAGAATGATAATCAAATAACTAAGCAAATGTAAAGCTAGATAGAGTTTAGAAAACTTCTCCAATAGATGACAAGATGGAAAGATGGAGATTGGAGCCCAAACAAGAAGATGATCTGCTCCACTTGTAAAAACAATCTTCAAACCAAACAAACACTAAAAACACACTTAAACCCTTGTTTAAAAACTTGTTTAAAACATTCTTAGATATGTATAAAAACTGAGGTCAATGGGGGTATTTATAGCCTCCCAAGACCTCAACCAAAAAACCCAAACAAAAGACCAAAAAGCCCCAACCAACGGTTGCAAGAAAATAGCCGTTAGGATGGAAAAGACAGCACAGCGGTTGACCGTGACGTTCTTACGGTTGACCGCGAGGCATATGCAAAGCTGAGTAACTTCCAGAGAGTTTGGCGGTCGACCGTGGCGGTCGACCGCGGGTACTGTAGTACTGCATATCAGCTTTGTAAAATCAATTAAAAATAGTAAATCAGCTCCAAAAATTATGAAATTTTGTAGAAAGGTCCTAAACATGTTGAATGACATGTTAGAGAAATAATTTCTGAAAAATCATTTCCCAGTTGACATAAATAAATGTTTGAACACAGATATACAGTTTCTGAAAATCTGCTGACATACACGATTTTGTAAAATCAATTGGGCATAGTAAATCAACTCCAAAAATGGTAAAATTTTGAGGGAAGTTTCTAAACATGTAGATAAACATTTCCAAAAAGGAATTTCTTAAATATCACTTTCCATTTTTGAAAACTCATCTGTTTTGTAAAAACATGCACGAACATGCACGAACGAAAAACATGATTTTGTAAATTCAATTAAACGTAACAAATCAATTTCAAACTTGATGAAACTTTGGGAAATATTTGCAAATGTGATTTTGAACATATTACAAATAAGAATTTTCCAATTTGCATTTCCCAATTGTAGAATCTCATTATTTTGCAAAATCACATAAGTATGGACTTGTAAAAGCTTGATCTTGACAAAATGAGTTTAAACAAAGTTTTGAAAACATTCCAATAGATTTATAAACTTGATAAAAGATATAAAATAATGTCATTAAGTATTTAATTCAAAACAATGATAAACCAAATCAAACGTGTGTGTGTGTGATATTGAGCTTGAAGTATTAACACACATAATATAAGCCCTAAACTAATTTACCCAAGCTTGATTGGTCTTTAATATGCTTGACTTGGTAATCTCGCGGATGAAGCTTGAACTTGATCTTTAACTTTGAATTGCAAGGCTTGGATGAAGCTTGAACTTGATCTTTAACTTTGAATTGCAAGGCTTCACTCCACTATTCCGCCAACCTCCACTCGGAAAGATCACTTCCCTCTTCCATTCATTGACTAAATATTAGAGCGTTTAGCAGGACATGAGTTCTATTGTTTCCTGGATGGATATTCAGGTTACAATCAAATCCCTATCGCTCTCGAAGATCAGGAGAAAACCACCTTCACTTTCCCATATGGAACATTTGCATACCGACGCATGCCTTTTGGCCCGTGCAACGCACCAGTCACATTCCAACGCTGCATGATCAGTATTTTTTCTGACATGGTAGAGAGATTCCTCGAAATTTTCATGGACGACTTTTCCATTTTTGGTGACACATTTTCCCAATGTTTGCATCATCTTAAACTGGTCCTAGAACGGTGTAGGGAGAAAAATCTGACTCTTAATTGGGAGAAATGTTATTTTATGGTCAAACAAGGCATTGTCTTAGGACATATAGTTTCCAATAGGGGAATCGAAGTGGACAAAGCTAAGGTAGATCTCATTTTCAATCTCCCTCTCCTAAAACTGTCAAAAATGTCAGATCATTTCTTGGTCATACTGGTTTTTACCAACGTTTTATCAAGGATTTCAGCAAAATTGCTAGACCCTTGACCAATCTCTTAGCCAAGGATACATCATTTGTCTTCTCTCCTGACTGCCTCAAAGCTTTTGAATATCTGAAAAAGCAGCTAACCACAGCTCCTATCATTCATGCACCGGATTGGATTTTACCCTTCGAACTGATGTGTGATGCATCTGATTCTACGATTGGTGCTGTTTTAGGACAACGGTTTGATGGAAAACCGTATGTGATCTACTACATGAGTAGGACTCTGAACGATGCCCAGCAAAATTACTCTGTCATAGAAAAAGAGTTTTTAGCTGTAGTCTTTGCCCTAGAAAAATTCAGGTCCTACCTCATCGGTTCCTTAACCAAAGTTTTCACAGATCATACCGTACTAAAGTATCTTTTGACCAAAAAGGATGCTAAGGCACGGCTCAATAGATGGATTCTCATACTTTAAGAGTTTGACATTCAAATTCTTGACAAAAGGGGAACAGAGAACCCCGTAGCAGATCACCTCTCTCGACTCCCAAATGTACCAACTGTTAGACCCTAGAGGGGGGTGATTAGGGTCTTATGCTAATCTAATCCGATTTAATGCTAATTAAAACTAATTAACACGTTATCCTAGCAAGTATGAAATATAAAAAGATATGTAAGCTAGGATAAGCAATATGAACAATGAGATATATCCTATATGATGAATATATATATGCAAGGATATATAAACTAACACAAGATAATATATCCTACCAAGAAGATATACAATATGATATATGTAAGGATATATAAACTAACAAAAGGGGTAAAGAATCTAAACAAGATAGTGGATGATATAGATAATGAGCTAATGACAATGGTGATATAAGATATGAACATAAATATAAAAGAACGCCAAAGCACACTCAAACAAGCAATATGATCACGGAGTTCGGACCTTCCGTCCTACGTCTCCGCTCCCCACTCCCGGGGAGAAATCCACTATCACAACCGGGTTTTCTACGCTCACCCGAATAACGTTTACACCTCACAGTGTCGGTTTTCAACGCTCACCGATCAACGTTCACACTCACCCTCACAATGTCGGTTTTCAACGTTCACCGATCAACGTCCACTCCTCACACTCGGTTTTCTAGTTCACCGAAAACTTCACAACACACTCGGTTTCTAGCTCACCGAAAACCTTACAACACTCACAAAGTAAATACAACAAATTTGTTCTCTACAATAGATGAGAACACAATGTAGCACAACTCAAGGTTACAATCTCTCACCACCCAACTATACTATGCAATGAAAGATACAATAAGCTCAATGTGGGTGTGTGTAACAATGAGTAAAATAAAATCTAACTCAATTAACAAACTAGCAATAATAAGAATATGAAAATCAATAATGAAATTGCTAGAGAAAAGAGTTAGAAAAACTTCTCTAAGAACACAAAGAAGAGGATGAAGGGGATTGAGAATGAATCCCTCAATCTGCAGTGAAAACTTCCTCCTTTGTAAACAGAAACCCAAACTCAAAACAAACAGTAAAACCCTAAACCCTTGCTTAAACTTTTCTTTTCTTTTAAAACATTTCTTAATTGGTTTGAGAGTTGAAGACAATGGGGTATTTATACCCTCTCACAACTCAGCCAAAAACCCAGAGCAAAAGACAAAAAACCGGTCGACCGACCAACTCTCTGCTGCATGGTGACGAAAGAACAAATAATCGGTCGATCGGTGCGGTCGACCGAAAACTGACATATGAAAATCTGATTTGCTGATTTTAAAATGCTATTTAAAAATATCAAATAAATTCTAAAAAATGTAAAACTTTGGGGAATGATTGTAGACATGATAATAAACATGCTACAGTAACTGGTTATCAGAAAGGGCCTCCCAAATGAAAAATATCATTATTTTATAAAATAGTCCAAAACATAAAAATATGAGATACTTAAATTTTGATGTTTTGACACAAACCAACTTTTGAAACTTTGTGAAATGTTTTTATAGACTTAGTAAAACATGTATAAACTGATATTGAAGTCTACAAACTAAGAATATAATATTTTCACAAAATTGCATATTTTATGCAATGTTTTCAAAAACACAATAGTAAATATGAAAGATGTGATTTCATATTATAAACATGAAAACTCAAAAACTATGTATGTATATATATAACTATATATATGCATAGAAACCAAAACTTATGTATATATATATAACTATATATATATACGAAGAAACCAATAAAATGTGTGTGTATAGATATTGAGCTTAACGTATTAAACACACATAATATAAACCTATACTAAATTACCCAAGCTTGATCTTGATCTTCATTGAGCTCAACTTGGTACACGTTTCAACTTGGTACACGTTGCGGATGAAGCTTGAACTTGATCTTTAACTTGAATTGTATGTAGCTTCACTCTACAAATCCGCCAACCTCCGTTGGATATCATCGTTGAAGCTCTATTCCATCCATCCTCCAACTGCGTTGTTTGTCTACAATAAATACGAAAACACAAATACTAGACAAACAACATTAGTGGTAAATTTTTTGTTAAACATCATCAAAACAAGAAGGCCAACACCAACATCAACCGTCCCGATCAACGAATATTTTCCAGATGAACAACTCCTAGAAATCCAATCTGTTTCATGGTTCGCCGACATTGTGAACTACATAGTCATGAACCAGATCCCTTCTCATTGGTCCAAACAGGATAGATTTTGTTTTCTCTCTCAAGTAAAATACTTTTACTAGGATGATCCATATCTGTTCAAATACTGTCCTGATCAGATCTTTAGGAGGTGTGTTCCCACTGAAGAAACTAGGAGTGTTCTTTCCTTTTATCATGAGCAAGCATGTAGGGGCCACTTTGGCCTAAGAAAATCAGCTGAAAAGATTCTTCAATGTGGACTATATTGGCCCACTCTTTTCAAGGATTCATATGAGTTTTGTAAAACCTGTAACCGCTGTCAGTTTTTAGGGAAAGTCACTAGAAGAAATATGATGCTCTTACAACCCATCTTATCTGTTGAACTTTTTGATCTGTGGGGTATCGATTTCATGGGACCATTTCCAAATTTCATTGGAAATGTTTACATTCTAGTAGCCGTTGAATACATGTCAAAATAGGTTGAGGCGGTAGCTTGCAAAACTAATGACAACAAGGTCGTTGTCAAGTTTTTAAAAGAGAACATTTTTGCACGGTTTGGAGTACCTCGAGCGATCATCAGTGAAAATGGTACACATTTCTGTAACCGTTCTTTTGAGGCTTTGATGAGGAAATATTCAATCACACACAAATTGTCAACTCCTTATCACCCCTAAACCAGTGGACAAGTAGAGGTCACAAACAGGCAGATCAAACAAATTTTAGAAAAAAAATAGTTAATCATAACAGAAAAGATTGAGCTGTAAAATTATATGATGCTCCGTGGGCATATAGAACAGCTTTCAAGGCCAATTTAGGGATGTCACCATACAGACTTGTGTTTGGGAAGGCTTGTCACCTACCAGTGGAGTTGGAGCATTGAGCAATGTGGGCGATAAAACAGTTGAATTTTGACTCAGACTCGGCAGGTAAGAACAGATTGTTCCAAATAAATGAGTTGGAAGAAATTCAAAATTATGCATACATAAACTCAAAATTTTACAAAGAGAAAACCAAGATTTTTCATGACAAATCAATTTTACGAAAATTTTTCTCTCCAGGACAAAAAGTTTTATTGTACAATTCAAAATTACATCTTTTTCTTAGAAAATTGAGATCAAGATGGACAGGTCCATTTTTTGTCAAACAAGTTTTTTCGCATAAGGCTGTCGAGATAGAAAATCCTAAAAATGGTAACATTTTTAAAATAAATGGTCAACATCTAAAACCATTTTTAGACTTTTCTACGCTCGGAGAGGAAGAGGTGTTGGTTCTTCATGAACCTCATTATCTATAAAAATAAAAATAAAAAAAGTAATAAAAAATAAAAAAAATTACAATTTTTCTTTTATTTATTCATCCTCATACTAACAGTAATTGCAGATCCTTATCATCATTGTTCTAGGTCGACTGAACAAATATAAGTTTTTCAATTCTTATCTGTTTTACTTTATGCATCAGCGAATTTGCATTAATGACAATGCACAATTTAGGTGTGGGGGTGGGAAGTACATATTTTTCTCTTTATTTTATCATTTTGTTGCATTTTTGACATAATTTTTGTTTAAAAAAATAATAATATAAAAAAATTATAAAAATATTGTCACTTGCCAAATTAATAGAGTTAAGTAATAATTGATCTAATTGATAGATTTTAAATTTTCTAATTCCTAGTTAGTGATATACTCAAGTTCACCTTTTATGATAACTCAAAATAAAATTCTTAAGAAATAATTTTTCAACAAGTATACTTTACTTAAGTCTTACCTTAGACTTTTAATTAAAAATAATAAATTTTTTGCATGCTTAACTTAGAGTTGAAAATATTTTTTTCAAGTTATCTTGATTTACACATTTTTTCAGACTATATATACTTACACATATATATATTAAAAAAAACTAACCTTATAAAAGAAGAGTGCGAAAAATAGGCACCAAAAAGAAGAAAAAAACTCTTGAATTCAAGGTGATTCTATCTTATAAAGCCTAAGTTGACTGAATAATTAAGCCCAAGGAGTATCTCTATACTTAATGACCTAAGCCCAATTGGGTTGGGATTCATTGGCCCAAAACTCGTTAAATGGTCACTTAGAAAACCCATTAAAATAGAAAACAATCACCAAGAATTAGAGAGTGAAAAAAAAAATATATATATATATAACACTAACCATTTTATATATATATATATATTGTTATTTTGTATATATGATCTTGAAAAATATTTTTTGATTAAGAGACTTGAAAGTTATTTAAAACAAAGAGTTAGCATATTCTTTTCAAAACTTTTAAATTAAATCTCTAAGATTTGACTTGGTTTTGTATTGCTATAATGAAAAGGATTTTCTAAGAGATTTACATTGGAGTTATATATAAAAATGTTTTCTTGATTATTAACTAGCTTCAATTAGAATGTCTAAATATAACAAAAAAAATTAGTTATTTACTGACTTATTTAACTTGGCAAGTTGATTAAATTTTGTGGGTATATTTACTGCAAACCCTCACGAGACTACAACTCGTCCACTTGGGTAACCTAGGGGTTTAAAGGCTTGTTGTATGCGCTAAATACAATCGCGATTCCTGCGAAAGTGAGTTAGGATTTTCTATTTTTTTTTGCTAGAGGACTAGCAAAAGTTTAGGTATGAGGGTATTTGATAATCATATTTTATTTTAATTTTATACCCTCTTTATCTATTTTATATGAATAAATATGTTACTAATAATTGTTTTTATCTTTAAATGCAGGTTAATGAAGAATAAATTCCAAAAATCTCATCTCTCATCAAAAGCCCTTGATTTAATGAAAAAATAAAGCAAAGAAGCCCATTGGAAAATCAATTGCCAAATTATCCAAAAGCCCAAGCTAAAAAGAAGAATTAAAGCTTAAAATGCCAAAGGCCCAAGCCCAAAAGTCAAACACAAGAAGAAACTGCGGGCTGAAAAAGGAGGGCATCGATAAGCACATCGATGCGCCTATCGATGCCCGCATCGATACGCTTATCGATGACCTTATCGATAGCTACAGTATTCTGTTACAGATCAAAGACTGAAATTTGATGGTTTTGAATAAGATTTGAATCCAAGGTCTCTCATTCACTGACGTTTACTATAAATAGGGGTAGAGAGTGAGGGGTTAGGGGTGTGAAAAATTTTGTAACTCTATTTGGAGAGGAGGGTTACTCTTAATTGAGAAGACCTTTCAAAAATTATAACTTTTTACTGCAATCAATTAAAGAATTTTTCTCCACTTTAAAATTTTCTTTCCTTCTCTTTGTTGAATGATGAGGATGGAGAAGAAGAGCAATTTGAAGGTTTGTATTTCTTTTATTTTTTTTCTTTTATTTCTTTTTAGTAATTTCTTTATTATTGCTTATTAGTTAGATTTACATTCATGCTTGTAGGGTAGATTTATTTTCTTGTCTTTTTATTTCTTTTTACGCTTTAGTTTATAGAGTAGATTTATTTTCATGCATTTAATTTTTGTAATTTATTTTATAGTTCAGATTTTAATTCTTTATAGTTAGATTTATTTTTTTGTTCATAGTTTAGATTTTTCTTTTCTTTTTATTTTTGTAATTAGTTCTTTTTCTTCTTGCTTTTATTTCTTAAGATGTGAAATTCAATCTTGTAGGACTCTTAGAATTGTATGAAACTAGTCTAATTTCCTTTATATTGTATGAATTATTCTCTTGCACTTAATTATTCATGTTTAGGTTAATCAACTAGAGAACTAATTGGTAGAAGAAGAATTTGATAATCTATGCTTATCTTAAATGGTTTGATAGGTTATGCTTATGAATTCTAGGATTACTATCTTGTTGTTATTCTTATCATGAATTGTAATTTTGATTTAGATGATAATTTGATAGGTTATACTTTTCTTAAATGGTTTGATAGTCTATGCTTAATAAATCTAAGTTGAAATATGATAAAAAGAGAATGGTTTATATTTCATAATTGAGATTAGCTAGTGGATTCAATTCTAGATTTCTCATATCTTTAATTGAACCCTCTATCTTTTATTTTCTTGATTTTTTTCTCTTTCTTATTCTATTCTTTGATTCTTACTTCTCTTCTCTAAATTCAATTTATTGTTACTTGCATATATTCACAACAATCACTCTCACTCATCATAACTCTCACACTTATTCTTTAATCCTAATTTTGTCACGCACAAAACACGAGAACCAATTCTAATAATCTCTTAAAATCACCTTCCTCGTGGGATCGATAACTTTTTATACTATAACTTGATTGATTGTGCACTTACAATTTTGGTACATAATTATGCCGCATCAGTATTGTTCGCGGGGAAAATCGTTTTCATTGAAGCCATTGTTTCCTTGTGCAACAGTTTATCGGTTACAAAAGTTCCGGTCTTTTTATAAGATCCGGTTACAACAAAATCAAAGAAAGAAAAAAAATATTACAACTTTCCTTTTCTAGAACAAATCGCAAGATCCTGTTTTGTGGTCTCTTGCTTGTGTGGGTTCTTCGCCTGGGCTGGGGTTAATCCGGGGACCACCGCGCGATCTTGATCCGGTCGAATCTACACGGTATGACGGGTGTTATTTCACGAAGGAAATAACAGCCGGGGGTATTACTTCACCAAGGAAATAATAGCCCTAAGTAATCGAAATTGACCAAGCGAAATCGATACTCTTCTCGGGATCAAAAACCAAGTTTTGATCCGGAGGATGACCGTGTGATCTCAGATCTGATCTCTCTCGAACTACTGCCTTATTTAACGTGGATGATCGCCAAGAACCAGATATGAAAAGTCCGAGTCTTCAAAGCTCCAAAACTCCGAAGTTCAGTACTCAATCCGGCAGAGTTTCACCTCAAAAGTTCCAAGTCCTTCAAACAATGAGCCTAGGGGTCTATTTATAGGCTCCTCAAACCAGATCTGGGCTCAGATCTGGGCCCAGATCTGGGTGGCTCGGCCAAGTGGCTCGGCCACCTAGGTGGCTCGGCCGGCCACCTAGGTGGCTCGGCCACCGAGCCACCCAGAGGTGGCTCGGTCAAGGCCGAACCCTCCTGTTTGGGCCGAGCCACCAAGTGGTGGCTCGGCCACTGAGCCACCCAGAGGTGGCTCGGTCAAGGCCGAACCCTCCTGGTGTTTGATTTTTGCTATCTTTTCCGGTCTCGCGGTTTATTCGCACTTCATTGTTTATCTGGACTCTGATTTGGCAGTCCGGATCCTGATTTGGTAGTAAATCGGCTTTGGTGTTGTGGTCTAACGATCCTGCTTGGATATATCGCCCGATGGTTCATTGGTTTGTCGAATCACCGTGCCGAGCTATGTTAAGGGACCTATAAGCAGTTTTATACGCCTACAGATACCCCCTCCAACGTATTTCAGTCTCATTCTTTTATAGAAGAGTCTGGAATACTTTGGATATGATTGTCCCAACCTTCAATCGGTATGACGGGACTTTGGAATAGCTTCTATTCTTGATTCCTTCAATCTTCCAGGCTATTCGGTGCTTTGTCGAATGTCTGCAAGGGTTCCGGTGCTGCATTTATTGTCTGACCGTTGTCGGAATTTTGAACTTGAAGTCACTTCCTGATTTTCTGATCTTTAGCTCGTGTTTGCTGTTTCAACATAGAACCGACCATCGATTGTTGGCGTTGAGTCTTCATTTGCAACGCGTTGTCCGGCGTTTGACACAGTTTATACTCATACGTCTGTCGGAGTGTTTTATACTCTTATACTTTTCGGAGTGTTGTTGAGTTATCCTTAAGAATATTTTTTTAGAAAAATACTCTCTAGAAACTTCTCAACAAAAATAGGGAATAGTTTATACTCGTATACCTTATTGGAGTATTAAGAATGAGCTGAACCGGCCTGATAATGACCCAAAAAAGGCAGTAATTAGGCTCAAAAAATCCTCCGACCCTTCCGAATATATGAGAGAGGAATGAATAAATAAGGGACTGAACCGTTGGTTGATTTAAAGTCGTTTCGACACTCGGTTCAGCTCCAATTTGAATTTTGGTTCAAATCTGGTTCAAACTGGTTCAGAACTGGTCCAACCTAGTTCAAGACTGGTTCAGGACTCGTTCAGGACAGGTTTAGCCTGGTTCAGCCTGGTTTGGTCTGGTTCAGCCTAGTCTGGTCTGGTTCAGTCTGGTCTGATCTGGTTCAGCCTCATTTGAACTGATTTATCCTGGTCTGGTCTGGTTCAACCTGGTCTGGTCCGATTCAAGACTGGTTCACACTATAAAAGAGCCCTTTTTTCTCTCTTTAGGGCCGGCCCCCCTTCTCCCCTTTTTTGAAGTTTTCTTTTCGTTCGTGCATCTTTTCTCCTTCAAACCTTCAAATTTGTCTTAGATCTATCTTTCCTTTTGATCTTAGACTGAAAAATCCTTCAAAATCTTCATATATAAAGTTTCTCTCAGGCCCCTCGAGCACGTGGTTCGAGCCTCTTTCAAGATCTGATTTTTTGTCGGATCCTCGAGCTTTTCCTCAGGTAAATCCTCCATAATTTTGGCATATTTCATGTTTAATTCAGTATATGAATTTGTGGGATTGCATATGAGGGTTAGGGTTTGTGATTTGACGCCTCGAGCTCATATTTCAGGGGGTAGAATTTGGAGATCTGAGGGGTTTAATTATAAAAAAGAGGGGATAAAATTTTAGGGTTAGAGTTTGTCACCCTAACTAAAAATTTTTCTGTATCTAATCCTCTGATTTACTTTGCAGATCATCATGTCGTATATCCCGAGAGGTCAATCTTCTACTGCGTCGGCTGATGGCGTGCTTCCCTCGTATGCTGGTGAGCTCTTTTTTGGCGTATTTGTAGATTAATCTTTTTCCCCGTTTTGTTCTCCTTGGTGAGACAATTGGGAAGAGCCTTGATTCTCCTTGGTGAGGATCGACGGTTTAAAATAGGTTTTGCTTGGTCAAAACCATATCTCAAAATAAATAAAAGGGGGCGCTTTGAAGCTGCATTGTGCATTATAAGGCAGGGATATATTGTTGATATATCCTATTTTATGAATGCACAATGTAGCCAAATCGTCTCACCCTTTATAAAGTAGTGACTCTATCTTCCCCATTTGTAAGATGAGTTCAACTTCCTTTTATAACTGGGACTAACAAACGCTTAATTGCTTGTTTCCAGTGGGATATTATTCGACCTCCGATGATTTTTCACCTATTCCACATACTCCTCAGTTTGCTTCGGGCACGTCGACAGAGGTTGCCCAAGTGGTGAAGGAAGGTGGACATCGAGTTCTTCGACAGTTGATCACTAATGCGCCTTTCGTGAAGGATACCAGCTTTGTTCAGCCTCTCAGGAAGACTGACTTTTTGTTTGGCGACTCTGTTAGAGATCCTGATGCCGTGTTTATTGACGCCGAGCAGTGGCTTCATAAAGATGACGGTGGTTTTCTATATTTGCCTAAGATTCCTCGAGAACGCTCATTGACTGAGCTCAGGCGTCAGGCCGTGACACGGGAGATGTCGTGGCGCTTGACGGAGGAGCACGAGAGTATTCACTATGGCTATATTACTCATCATGCAGCGCCTGGTTTGAGCAGGAGTCATATCATTGGATTGCGTCCTGGAGTATTGGGGCTGGATACACCGCCGCGTAACGAGTTTCTTGCTTCTGCTTCCACCTTGAAGAATCATCTCGCCGACTTAGGACGGGAGATGCCTGTGACGTGCCATAGATTCTATGGCTGGGTCCATTCTTTAGACAAGCTTTGGTGGGCTCGTATGACGAAGTACGTCTTAAGCCGATGGAGCGAGGAGTTGCACGCTTGTGGTCTATATGCAGCTATTCGTTCCACCATGTATGGTTTACCCGTCAGCGCTAAACATTTCTTCGCTTTGTGCGAGCTCTATAACCCAGATTCGAAAACTTTTCTGACTAGTCACGGAGAGTTGGGCTTGGCTCTTCATGAGATGCACAAGATTTCTGGTTTGCCCATGGGTCAGATGCTATATCAGGAGTACTTTCCCTCCAACCATGAATTGAGTCAGCTGAAGGACCGCATGCCCGACCGCTATGAGACTTTATGGGATCTCACATGTCACTACCATATTGCTTTGGCGCAGTCTGAGCCTTTAGCGAAGAGGACTAAGTCACATGTGAGCCTGAAGAAGTTTGTGTGTTATTTGTTCAGAAATCTAGAGAGCAATTCTGGCGAGGCTATTTGCGAGCTGGCGACGCTTACTCCTTCAGAGGTTAACGGTCTGCTGAAGAAGATTGACACTCACTCCTATACCATTAGAATATCGAACTCATTTAGATATCGACTGCTTTAATTGGCTAGTGAACATTAGGCCGGGTTATCTGACCTTCCGGGTGAGGAATCAGTGTTTTATAGAGCCATATCTACCCTGCCGATTCGCCCACCAGTTTGGTTATGATCAGCTTTATGTCGGGAACCCGCGTCAGCAGCTTCGGACTCATGGCGGTTTGGTGGACGGTCTCCGGGCATGGCTGTGGACCGTGACGGGCTGTACTGGTGCTACGTTCAGTCTCCCGAGTGCTGAGCGTAAGTTAAAGCTCACCTTCTTAAGCTGCAGGTGGTTGTTAGCAGCTAACAAAACCGTCCCCGTGAAGCCGATTGCAGAGTTAGTGGCTGAGGAGGCTTCTCAGGCTGATTCTCATGTGATTTGGGAAAATGCTCAGTCACAGAGGACGCGGAGTAAGACTCGTCGGATTGACGAAGAAGGAAAGAAGATCTTCAATTCTGCTAATGAGGCTTCAGGCAGAGATCTTGAAGATTACGAGGACTGTTCCGAGCGAGGTTAACTACCTATCCTTTCCTTCTGTCTTCCAGAATTATTAATCTTGACAATTGTTTGATGTTTCAGGGACAGTGACTGACAGGGAAGAAGAATTCCGTCCTTTTACTCAGGCGAGACCTTCGATTGTTGTTCCAACTGCTAGGTGGAAGAGACTAGCCCACAAGCCGCGTGCAGAGCCGCAAGCATCTGAGATGGATTTGGCTGCAGAGCCGCAAGCATCTGAGATGGATTTGGCTGGTGATGATCCTGCCAGCGACGGAGGTAATATCTACCTTATAGACCATCCTCTTGATCATTCAGAACTTCAGACTCACACTTTTCCATCTCTATATAGGAGAGCGTGGAGAAAGCGAGATGAGTCCCGATCCTGCTCCTCATGATTTTGTATTTTCTGGTGAGCCTGACTTACCACACCAGGTAGAAAAGCCTGCAGAAGCTGCCGACGTTAGGGAGACTATCAATGTAGGACCCGATTCAGCGAATCCAGGTACATCTACCATTGATAATATACTCTTTAGATGGTAGACAAAAGAGTTGAACGATTCAGAATTCGTGCCTCCCCTAATTGTCTATATGCTTCTTGCTCTTTTAGATAAATTGCAGGAGGCAAACGTGGATCTTGGGAATAGAGAGGCTAACACACCCATAAGAGGTAACTCATTTCCATTGGTCGTAGTCTCTTTATTCTTCTTTCGCATTTATATTTTCTTGTGTCAGATTTTTCAACTGATGATTTCTACGAGGAAGGTTTGCTCGTAGACACTCCTATGCTCCACTTCATGTATGGCTCTCCTCAGATTGATGACCAAATGCCTGAAGATATGTTTCCTGAGTCTACGCTCCCTAAGAATCCCGAGGATGGTCCTTTTGAAGGTACGTGCCTCTCCGCAAGTTAATTATAGGACTAGCCAGTTTTTGACTAATGTAGCTATAATGTGATACATCTGAGAATTCCGTTTTGTGTTTGACAGAAGCTTTTGTCGAGACTGATCCTGTTGAGCCGGCTGTGAGACCAGCTACATCAGCTGATACATCCACAGCAGTTACACCTCCACTACCCCCAGTGACTCAAGGGGAAGAAGGTATAAATTAAGCAACTGAGAAATGTTATTTATTTCCTCATCAAGGCTTTTGACGGATTTCTCCTTTTTGTGTAGGGCTTTCTTCTCGGCTTCATGTCCTTGTGAAGGAGTTGTTATCAGACAATTACCCTGAGAAGATCGTCATCTGTATAGAAGTCGGCTCCTTATTCTCCTTCGTGAATACTATGATTGGCAAGCTCTTCCACGGCGGACTTTTCCTTCACCAATTTAAGCCTTTCCTTGATCCCAGAATAAATTCAATAAGGGATGCAGGATATCCGGATCTAGCGAAGGCTATAATTGATGACCTTGATTGCTTGGAGCACGAGCTTCAGATGTTACGTGAGCTCCGGGATGCAGGTGCCTCTTCATTCATTGCTGCCAATTTGGATACTCGCTTACAGACATGGCGCGATACTCGAGTTCTTGCTGAGCTCGAGATTCAGGTGCAGCGGGATCGGGTAGACCGAGTTAATGCCAATCTTGCTGTTAGATCATCTTCACTTGATGATCTTGACTCTTCTATTGCCTCTTGTGAGACCAAGATAGAACAGTTCCGAAGAGGACTTCGTGAACTACTTCGTAGTCCTGGCCGGCCACCAGCTCATATAATTCGTGTTATAGAGGGATTTGAGACTGTGGTTTTCCATTCAAAATTTGCTTCATGGCCTTAAACAACTGATATTGCTATATCTGAGGATGGCAGAGGCAAAGTTGCTGGTAACACAACTTGCTAACCTTATCTTCTTGCTGTATTGGCCCTTTTTTTATTTCTGTTCATAAGTTACTTGAAAGTTGTTTAAATTATTTATATCCTTTTCTTATGTAGCCCTCCTAAAACGACAATGTTTAAATGTGAAGGGACTTATGAATACCGCAAGTGTATTAGTCAACCCAAATGGTATGACAAGAAACTCAAACGACCCATATCGAGTCAGAAATGTGGTTTTGAAAATATCCATTTCCCGCACTCATAATTGAAAATAACCAGAACGAAGATCAATCTTTGAGAAATGCTATGCTCCCCGTAGCTAGTCGAACAAGTCATAAATCCTTGATAGTTAATACCTGATCTGGGAAGTGGCCTTGTTCAACTCATGATAGTCCATACATAATTGCTTGTTACCGTCCTTCTTCTCCATGAAGAGGACCGGTGCTCCCATAAAAATGACTCCGGCAAATAAAACTCTGATTTAACAACTAATCTAGCTGAGTCTGTTAGCTCCCTCATTTTAACAGGTGCCATACGATAGGGTGCTCGGTATATCGGTACTATGCCTAGTTGCAACTCGATGCAGGACTCAACCTCTCTCGTTAGAGGTAATCTAGGTATATCCTAAAAGACATCTTGATATTCTGAGTTGACTCCGGTCTCGCTTAAATTTGCACCCCGATCCCGTATCATCACCTCCTCGACGTATGTCAGAAATGACTCTACATTTTGGTTACCCTATGAGGTTGCTACTATCTATTCTAACACATAAAATGCTCACAAGTTGGCTATCTTTGTAAAACAGTCTATACTAACGTGGTAGAATGATAACCAATCCATATCAAGAATAACATCAAACTCAAATATTCGCAGGATGATCAAATCGACCACGGTCTCAGACTCGTCTAAACTGATGACACATCACCTATAGATACTCTCTAAGAGAGACACATCCCCAAAGGAGTAAAAACTAATAATGGAAAGCCTAAAGGCTGCGCTACAAGCCAAAGTCTAATCATGACATCATGATAGATAAAAGAATGTGAAGCTTCTGAATCAACAAGATATGAGTTGGAAAGGAAATCACTAAGAAAGCTCCGCTCACACCATGATCATGCGGTATGACCGCATAAACCCTGCAGATGGATGGCGATTGCTACGCTGATGTCGATGGAACATATGAGATTGTCTGTCCCTCAGGAATCTCATGGATGGCACGAATCTGGCCTACTGGCCCCTCAATCCTTGAGACGGCTAGAGGTGCTTTAAATGCTCTGCTATTAGCTGTAACTGTGGCCGTGAGACTACTGACTTCAACCTCTGTCATGCTGGCCTCCTGCTGGTGTACTGCGATAATCCTTCACTCTATGTCTGATCTTGTTGTAATTGTAATATGTACGCCAAATTTTGCACTGTTGCAGAGCTCTCAAATCATATTGTATGTTGTGCTCTCTTCTTATGCTGTCCTTGTTGCTGGCGGTAAAATCCTTACCTCGCTGCTGGGGCTCTCTAGATTTCGCAATAGGTCCACTATGCTGGTCATGATTTCATAATTAACTACATGTATATCTCTCTGCTTTAATTAGACTAGTTCTACTGCTTGTCAAAGAAGCAGACAAAATTCTCCTAAATAAGTGGTATTCGCTGCTCCGGCAAAAATCTAAAGTCGGTGCCATCCTCCGGTGCTATTCTTCAGTGATGTCCTCTATGCTGAATACATATAACTCTGCTTTAGTACTGAGTCGACGTTAAGAAATTTTTACATATTTCTTTCATTTATAGTTTCATACAATTCTAGAATTCCTACAAGAATTACTTCCACGTCTTAGAAAATAAAAACAAAGAAATAAAATCTATACTAGAGAGAATAAAATGAAGATAATGAAAATAAAAACTAATTTCCAAGAGGGTTATAGCCTATTGGAGAATAAAAGGAAAAGAATAAAAATAAAAACTAATTCTCAATAGGGTTCTAGCCTCTTGGAGAATAAAAGAAAAATAATAAATAAATCTAATTACAAAGAGGATTCTAGCCTCTTGAAAATAATGCAAGAAATTAAAATCTAAATTATGTAAGAAAATAAATCTATACTAAAAAAATGAAGACATAAAAAATAAATCTACTCTACAAGGCATCAGAATAAATCTAAAACAGGAGGGTTCTAGCCCCTTGAATATCTAAAATAAGAAAAAAAATATTAAAAAAATAAAAGATAAACGAGAAAATTTACATTGCAAGAGGGTTCTAGCGTCTTGAAAGTAAACCTTCATCTTCATCTTCATCATTAAGTAAAGAGAAGAAAATAAAAATATGAAGACATAAAAGAAATTCTTTTATTAATTGTAACAAAGTTATAATTTTGGAAGACCTTCTCAATTAAGATTAACCCTCCTATCCAAATGGTGTTATTATAAAAATTTTAACACTCAAACCCCTCACATTCTACCCCTATTTATAGCTTACAACAAGTAACAAGAACCATTGGATTTTACTTGGTCTCTAAGGATTAAATCTTAGTCACAAAGTAAGTTTATTACGAACCAATTGGTTGGTCAATTAATTGACCAATCGGTTGACCAATCGATTGGAATTTTAAAATTTTGAAAATGCAGATACTCCATCTCATCGAGATAGGTGATTTTCGTATTATATGTTAGATTTCGCCTTCTGGATTGGGAGATATCATCGTTTCTTTATGGCTAAATCATCTTGAGGATGATTTCAACTTGATTTCTTTTTATATTAGATCCTTACTTCTTCAGCTTCTGTAGATCGCTTGGCTTGATCCAATGCTTCAATAAAAAGTTAAAAAAATAAGGAAAATTGAGTTCTCTTTAAGTGCTTATTCATTAAATCTTTATTAACCTACAAATTAAGATAAAACATGTTATTAGTGACATATTTACTTAAATAAGATAGATAGTAAGGGTATAAAAATATAATAAAAAGATGATTATCATTTATCTATGTCAAGGACATAATTTAAGGGTGCGATGAATCGAGGGTAGACCATGGTGTTCAAGTATGCTTCTTCGAGGGATCGAAGGTACTTGAGCAGACATGGTTGATCAAATATAGGGTTATGAGATACCGCATACTTACATATTTTTTTGTGTCGTTTCTTTTCGGGAGATCCTTGTTGTCGGTCCTAACGGATCTGGCTGCAAGGCTACTTGTTTATAGATTCTCAACGGCCCACATCATCTTAACAATGTATGGACATAGATTTGAAAAGGAAGGAGATTATCAGTGAGACATTGACTCAGGGAGTTAATGACTCAGGAAGTCAGCTCAGGGAGTAATGGATGACACTCACTCATTTGTGTGAGTGTGAGTACATTGGTTATTATTATGAGATAGACACCCAAATTAGTGGTGGATAATATCTTATCTTAGAGGTAAAATATTCATAATCCTAATAAATGTAGGGTTCTATCTCTAAGTCATTTATATAAGGTATAGAGTTTTCATGATGGGAATAAGAGAGAAAATAATATAAACATTCACAAAGCCATCATCACCTTCTCCGATCAAATTCGTGCTTTATGCAGTAGTTACGGGGTGATATGCGGGGGCTTCTCACTGGTTACATGGTGTGGTTGCCCTCTAGCCGTGGATCAAGAAAGGCATGACTAAAAGATCTCAATCGGTAACCTAAACTTATTATTTATATTCCTAGATGCATACAACGATTTTTTTATTTCTGTCGTGCATTGTTATGTAGTAGAATAACCCTAGTACGTGCATGTAGTTATCCGTTCCTACAATAACTACTAAAATTTGCTTACCTAAAACCAAAGCAAAATAAGCATTACTTCTTTTTCCTCCTTCCTAGTGACTGTTTATCATTTTACTTTTTCAAAAGAAATGTCTCACCTAGTCATTCTCTCTCCTTCCACATATTTAGTAATAATAATTTGTAGTCTTTGGAAGCGCCCTTTGAAGTTCCCCATCGTCTTGGAATAATGCATAAAGTAGTCCTCTATGGTAAATATAGAGAAATTTTAGAGAATTTGATAATCTTATTCATTCCATTAATGTCTATATTATATTATATTATATTATATTATACTCCTTTTAAAAGAGGGAGTATGGTTAAAACTTTCTATGGATGAGTTTCCCCTAAAGCTTATTTATATTATATATTCTAATTCTAATTAAATTAACTTAAATTAATTAATGAAATTAACGACTCATTATTTTGTAGCATTTACCGGTTCATCTCCACATCTCCTCTTTTGCTACCTTATTTATAATATATATTCCAATTCTAATTAAATTAACTTAAATTAACTTAATGAAATTAACGACTCATTATTTTGTAGTCTTTACTGGTTCATCTCCACATCTCCTCTTTTGCTATAATAACATCATATCTTCACTAAAATTCAAAATCTTGTTCTCTTCTCTTTCAGCATTCAATCTCCTTGCCTCTTCGTTTAAAAAAAATTCAAATACAACTCCTCTCTCCATCTCCACCCGAAATTGACTCTAAAAAGCTCCTACTTTTAAATACTAACAACACCTCAAGTATTTCTTCAACAGTACGTTGATTTGTATCGAGCCCGATCCTTCATCTAATTCCTCCTCCACATTGCCCTCATCGATTTTATTCTTTTTCACCCGTTTAATAGTAAGTTTGATTTTTTTTCTTAATTTTTTTGGGAGATGGAAACCAAGTGAGATTTTATGCTCTCCTGGTTTCCCAATTCAAAACTACATGAAGATGCAGTAAGATGCCAAGATATTTTAGAACCCACCAAATTTTGCTGAATACTTTTAAGTTTTTTTTGGGATAACATAATTTATAAACAACTAGACTATATATAATTTGTGTATAATTTATTAGTTATTTTGAGCATGTCATATATAGTTATTTAATTTTTCACATTATACCAAATATTATTCTCAGTTTATAAGTATATACGGACAATGAATTTACATGTCCTATCATACTAGGAAAGCTTCTGCATAATTGGTTTTTTTGGAAATTCTTGATCTTTTTAAGAAATTCTTAATATTTTTGTAGAACTTTTTTATATTTGAATTCACTATTTGTAATTTTGGTTGTTAGAAGATTAAGTCCCGAACAGTGAAAAAGGATGTAGCTTGTGAGGATTCATTCTAGCCTATCCTTTTGGACATGTTGAGTTAATTGGTTGGTGCCGAGATGGTGATTCACATAGGCATAACTCGAATTGAGACTATATATTTTGTAGGTATATTTGAATATGTTTTGTCACTATTTTTCTTTTGTGTGTGGTTTCATGTAATCATGACTAAATATATAAAAATACATATAGTGATTTCATCTTTTTGTTGGGGATGAAAGCTACTTTGTAAGTTGAAAAAGGTAGTACGACTATCGGCTATGGTCTTTTAGGGCCCCTTTTTTTCTTATAAGAAGTATATTTGAATTTGTACAGTGTTGGTTAATTTAATGGATTATATTTGTTGCATGAATCTACTTATTGTTTTACTTTTTCGGTATGTATATTTGAATATATTTTGTCTCGGTTTATCTTTTGTGTGTAATCATGGCTAAACCTGTAAAAATACTTATAGTTCTTTCATCTTTTTGTTGGGGATAAAAGCTACTTTGTAAGTTAGGAATAGCAGTATTGCTATTAGCTGGGGTCTTTCAAGCCCTATTTTTTTTTCTAAAAGAAGTATATGTGAATATGTATCATATTGGTTAATTTAATGGATCGTATTTAGTGCATGAATCTACTTATTGTTTTACTTCTTTTTATAAAAGAATAGTATTTGTTGATTATATGCAAGTTTCTACAGTTCCGTATAGTTTACTTGAGAATAAAGTACCATAATTTAATATTAAATCAATGATAGAGTGTGGTTAAAGAGGATGAAAAAGTGATCTCAATATTCCCAATTTACTTGTTTGCTATTAATTGGTAATTTAATAAAAGTAGTTTTAGAAAAAGCTCATTTTGGCACTATAAATTTCAATAATTATGATTAATAGCTTATGAGTCTAAGTGAATGGATACGAGTAACATGTTTTGTATGTTTGTATAAGATAACAATATCAAAAAATTTAGAATCTTCATGAGATCACCCTATTTTAACGATTTTTTTTCAACTACTAAAATTTTATTTGTTCTCTGCTTCGTGGGCAATGCTTAACTTTTATTTGATCGATAAATTGATCAAGGTAGAATATACAGTGTGTTATGATTTATTTATTTTTTTTATTTTCTTAAAGTATAGACCCTTTTATAAACAAATTTTACCAACAATTAGTTTCATCATTTGTAATCATTTATTTTTTCAAAAAAAAATCATTTCTTTTTTATACTTTATCTTTATGGTTCTTTTATATATGTCATTCATGTAGATTTTTTGAGTGAATATGGATAATTATAAACTGTTATGATTTCCATTTATGTTTTTATTAATTATTGGAAGAACACGGTATTTAGATCTGTTGTTGCATGAAGGGATGTTCAAAATACTCTCCAGGGTATTTTTACAAGTGTTGATCTCACTATTTATAAAAGTATGAGTACCAAGAAGCATATCTTATTACATGAACATTTAAACCGCACAAAAATTTATTCACGAAGTAGTTTTAGTTATTTTCTATATAGAGAGTAATGTAAAATTTACATGTAGAATAACTCTATAGAGTTAATTTACATGTAGAATAACTCTATAAAGTTAATTTGTTATATGAAAACTAAAACGAACAATTAACATAAAAATAAAAAAAGAAATTCCACTATAAGTGTGTACAAAAATATTTTTATAAAGAATTATGATTTTGGTAAAATTAATTATAAGTTTAAACATAGGATCTTAATAACAAAATTATAAGAAATGGAAATTTTTAGAAAATTTTAGAATAGGCCAACATCCAAAAATGTTATTTCTAAGTCCACAAAATAAAGAACATTGTTTATAAAATTTAGGTAGTCTTATAAATTCCAAAAAAAATTATTTTGAAGCTAAAATGTAAAGTTTAATAAAACACACATCTTTAGATTTATTATTTAATCCCTATTTCAATCAATATTCTTTTTCTGTTAGAAAATCCTTAAAATGGTGTAAGTCAATATTTTTTTTCAAACGATAAGAAAGCTACTATAAATAATTATTCATTTTATTGAATTAAAAAATTTATTTATGTTATATAATTATAGGATTCATTGATGATAAATCTATTGGGAGAACATTTTTCCAAACAATTAAGAGATATTATTCAAGTAAGTAAATTTCATCTTGTTACTTATTATAAATATTTAATAAAACTTTATCAATTATAAGTAATGCTAAAAAAGTATTGGATTAGTTAGATTGATAATAGTAGAATAACCATTCATTTGCAATTCTATTTCGGCCTCAGAATTCAAAATGACGATCCATTCTAATTCACATGGATTTACTTAACAGTTTTCTTTAATTTCACTTTTAATTTGCATACTAACACTATTAACACTCAAACCTCTTCCAAATGCTTAATTTTAGATCTTTACTTTTTTGCCCTTCAAGTCATTTTTCTCATATTCTTTTTCACAAAATAAATTCAAAACCTAAACAAGCGATAGTACAAGTTTATCAAATGGATTGTTTATTATTTATAATGTTATTAAAATACTCTAAACTTTATTATTTCCCGTGAAGACAAGAGTTTGAAACCAACAAGTTAATACCCAGAGACATCTGAAAAGTGTTAATATATTTTAAACTATTTGCCAACCTAATTATAGTAAATAAAAAATTCAAAAAATAACCACGTGCAACGTACATGAATCTCACCTAGTATATTAGAACAAGGGGAGAAGTTTTTTACTATCCTTAGCGATATGGAACTAAAATAAAGGAAAACAAGATAGTGTAACTATATTATTTAACAGTCCAGATGTAAAGAATCTTTCTCAAAAAGTCCTTTCAAATTCCAAATCGAAATATGCCTTTAACTTCTCTCACACCTTCCCCCACATCTCTTCAACCGCTCCCCAATATCGATCTCCCTCCCTCAGAGAGATCTCCTAATTTTTTTTTATTCTTTTATTTTTCTCTCTCCTCTCATCCCTCTACATTATTGATCATCTTTTCAATCCATACTTTTCAGCAAATATTCATCAAATCTTCTTCTCTTCAATAGGTAACAATATTATATTCATTTTTCCATCACAGTATCTGATTTTTACTTTTTAACGTTGCTTTTTCACATCTACTTGGATCATTTAATTATTTAGTTTCAAAGATTGGCAAATGCTGTAACACATGTAGGGGTGTCCATCCGGCTTGGCCCAGAAAACAGGGCCCGAGCCCGGGCCAGGCAAAATCGGAGCCCGGACTCGGGCCCGGGCCCAAGCGGGCCGGGCTCCGACCGACCCGATTTTTTTATTATTTAAAATTTTTAAAATTTTTAAAATTTTAAAAAATACAATTCCAAAAATAAACACAATTTTGATAAAAAATTTATATTATTAATCAACTGTAATTATGTAATTTATAAATATAAAAAATTATAGAAATTAAAATAATTATAAAATTTGTAGAAACAAACAAAATTAAAAATAATTATAGAATTTAAAGGCCAAATCAAAGACCTCTTAAATATATATATTGTGGCTAGGATTTGAACCACTAACCTACTCTCCAAACTCCTAAATTTTATCACTAGACTAAATAGCCTAAATTATTCATGTCATTCAATATATGTATATGTATATATATATACACACATATATACATATATTATACACAAACAAATTGTAAATACTTATAGTAATTACATAAATAAATTGTATTTTATATATATATATATTATATATATATATATATATATTATATATATAATATATATATATAATATATATATATATATATATATATATATATATATATATATTAATATATATATATATATAATCTTTTATTTACACGTATAAGTATATTATATAAGAGTATAAATATATATATACATATATTATACATATATAAGAGAGAGTATACTTATATATACTTTAATAAGAAGAAGTTATACTTATACAATATATATAATTAATAAGAGAATATTATACATAAATAAGAGAGAGATACTGATTATATACTTATATAATAGAGTATACACTGTATACTTATATATACTTATACATTATATTATATACATAAATAAGAGAGAGTATACTTATATACTAAGAGAGAGAGTTTATATATATATATATTATATATTATATATATTATATATATATATATATAGATATATATTTATATTATATATATATATATATATATATATATATATATATATATATATATATATATATATTATATATACATTATACATATATCTATACATATATAAGAGAGAGTAACCTTATATACTAAGAAGAGAGTAAATATATATATATAATATATATATATTGTACATATATTTAATACATAAATAAGAAAGTATACTTATATTTATTATATATACTTAATATATAAACGAGAGGTATACACTGTATACTCTTTAATATATACTTATACATAATTTAAGAGAGCATACTTATACATATATATTACTTATATAAGAGAAGAGTATACCTTATATATAATTATATACTAAAGAGAGAAGGTATAAATATAAATATATACCATATTATATATATACACATATACATATTTATATATATAATTATATATATATATATAATATATATATATTTATATATATTTATATATATATTATACATATAGAAAAATAAAAAAATAAAAAAAAACTATTCCGCGTCCCGGTCTGGCCCGGGCCGGGCGTCGACGACCAGACCCGACCCCGGGTTCGGACCCGGGGTCGTGCCCGATTTCCCGGGCACCCCAAGCCAAGCGAGCCGGTTTCCGGCCCGGCCGGGCCCGAACCGGCCGGGCTTTTTTGGACAGCCCTAAACACATGTTTGAACTGTCATTACGATATTCGGCTGGTATCTTTGAGAATTCTATTATAAATTATATAAATTAATTTTTATTATTTGAAACTTGTCATAAATAACTCAAAAAATTATGAATTATTAATTAGAAAATTTTTGGAGTGTTCTATGCAAATAGTTTAACTAGTTGAGCTGTAAGCGGTTCAACTCTAAATAGTTTCGTGCTGGTTTAACTTAGGTTCCTAGTGTTAGCTAATAGATGACTCATATAAATTTTATGTAATTTATCAAGGTCCCCATTCATCCATTGATAGTTATAAATTAGAGTGGTGTTAGGGGCACACCCCCAACCACACCCTCCACCACACCCTCTACCACACCTCCTCTCCCTTTATAGTGCATTGGGCCCCACATCAAATTTTTTTAAAAAATTTGATGTGGGGCCCAATGCACTATAGAGGGAGAGGAGGTGTGGTTGAGATTGTGGTTGGGGGTATGCCCCTAACATTTCTATATAAATTATTAATGAAGTACGAAATACTTCTCATAAATTAATACTTTAATCGAGAATGATACCTTATGTCCTTTAATCTTTTTTTAGCTAGACTAAAGTTTGTGTTATGAGAATGTCCACGAATCGCAAGTGCAAGCCAAACTTCAGACACGCATTTTGCTTACTGCGACGCCCCTGGGTTAACACAAGGCTGCAGTCTAAGGTAAATCTAAGAATATCAAACCTACCATGCACCCACATAGTGCATTAACACGTTTCACCAATCACAGTAATATCCTCTAGTGGAATAAAAAAGAAGGGTAGGTATAAAACAGACAAAAGAATATGATACCAGTGCAATGAACATGATGAATACAGAAGAGATAGCTAAATAATATCATGTCTCTGTAGACGGTAACACCTACAGTCTCAAATGAACAAAATAAAATATAACAAAAACGGGAACAAGTGTTATATGTCTCAATACATCGCGTCAAATAAAGTATCACTAAGGCACTCGGCCTTTACAAAAATGAAATACAAACTGTAATGTCTGGAAAAAAAATACAAAACTACAGTGGAGCCTCTAATGGTAAAATCATGTGACAGTGACTATGCTAGAACTCCGTCATGTTGCGGCTCTCCGAAACTCTAAGCTGTCTGAAAAGAAATTTAAAACAAAGAGAGAAACAACACGAGCGTCGGAGCGCTACAGCAAGATCACCTCTATCCGCCCCCAATGGAAGGGCTGCTAGGTCAAGTGAATGCTCTACCTATTAAGCATAGTCTACCTACATCATTTCCCCCCGTATCTAACATAACTAATATTTAGACTCCTTGAAAGCGAGGCGTAGTACATCGAGCGAAATAATCAAAACAAGGGAACCCTCATGTATATACCATATGTCTTAAATTATAGATACCTAAATATTAACACCGGACTAAAAAATAAACAATGTAAAGGAAATAAATAATTAGAAACCCACAACACGAGACTGGTACATCGAGCCAAATAATCTAAACAAGGAAACCCTCATATATATATATCATATGTCTCAAATTGTGAATTGCTAATCATTGATCCCAACTAAGAAGTAAAGAGAAGCAATACATGAAAGTAAAACTACAACTCCAACCCTTACACATGGTGAGCTCTGTCAAAACTCAGACTACCCTTGGGTAGTTGGCACAAACATAAGGAGTATCATCCAGCATAATCATTCCCATAAAATAGACCATATCTGTCAAACCTTAAAATCATACCCTACTCTTGGGTAACTAGCATGGGAGCAAACAATAATTGTATATATATATATATATATATATATATATATATATATATATATATATATATTTATCAAGTAACGATACTCTTGTAAGGTTCTCACAATATCATGTGTATTCAACGTCCTTACTCAATCGTTCTATTCTCTCTTATTCCAGATGATGCATCCAGATGATCGTACAACAGAATGTAGGCGCATCAGCCTAATCCAAAAACATCCCGATCATCTTCGAGTATTGGTACCACCGAGATCTCATTATGGGAAAACGCTCAAATACTCCTAGTGTGGTATAACCGAGGTCTCATTATGGGATAAACATCCACACTGAACATCCCTAGACGATAGGTTATGCATTATCATGTGTTATGCCAATAAGTATCAACTCAAACATGTGTTATGCACCTCAACTATGCATGTATACTCAATTTAGAAACATGTATTCAAGCATTCACACACGTGACTCGGGGTGCGAACTCAAAACTCGTATCTCAAGTGTAATCACAACTGTATCTGTATTAATCATCTTCAGGATTTCCATGTGTGTACAATGACACTATACGTGTGTACTCATGACTGTACGTGCAGTATAGCGAGGCTCGAACCCGCGAACACAAACAAAAGATGCAAAAACAACATACAGGAAATAAAAAGAACATGGACCGGTCGACCACCCCTAGGGCTCCGGTCAACCGCATTGCAGGTGTGCACAACATGTACAAATAGGCCTTCACCGGTCGACCGCCCCTAGGGCGCCAATCGACCAGCCAGAGAGGAATCTGTCTCCTCAGGTTTTTCATGTTTTGTCAATTTGGGATATGTAACTTGTTCAAACATGATACTTTTTTTATCATGAAGCATCTAACAACAATTAAAATTTGTTAATTACTTTACAGAAATTATTTTGAACATAATTCATACTCCTAGGTTAATCAAATTAGGGTTTAACAACCTAATTAACCAAATACCTCGATTAAAATATGATCTCTTAACATTATTAACATAAGCATGCTTGTAAAAACTCATAAAACAGATATAAATTGATTTAAATTTATTCATATCTCTATGTATCACAAACCTAGGGTTTAATCATGATTAATTAACATGATAACTTGATTAATTGCTAAAATTAGGGTTTAAGCATCATTTAAGCATGATTAACAACTTAAAAACAAAATTAAGAGCAATCCTAATGATCATGATCATGGTACTAATATAAACAGCGAGAAAACTATATAGATCTAACATTGGTTTAAGATTAATCATTAAAAATCACATCTTTTTCAATCGGTTTAAGCCTTAACATTTAAAATATTTATTTAAACATCTTAAATCATTTATTAAATAAGGGTGCAGGTTTGGATGAAGATGATCTTACCTTAATCTCATGTGCAAGCCTCTGAAACAAACAACAAGCAATCCACAAGTACAAACAACTCGTTCTACCTTGCCACATGTCAATGATCTTGCCCTTGTGTCGGTATTTTGTTTCACAAAGCTCACAAAACTCACAAGAAATTAATCTATGGTTTATTAGGGGAGAGGGTGGCTGCTAGGGTTCAAAGATATGATAAAAGAGAATAATTTTTATTAAAACATAGATATTTATAGAGGCAAACCCGAAACAAACCTATTTAACCCAAACCAGGAAACCTAGTCTGACTAGAATAACTATCTTCAGTATTTTGGCTGTAACTTTCTCTTCCAACCTTTGAATGAGGTGATTTAAGATTTATTAGAAAGATATTGAAGATACCTATAATGTTTGTATTTTGAGTTTTCCAGATTCGAACTGTGTTGGTGTGTAAAACACGTATACTCTTATTTAGTCGTTTTTCCAAATTTCAGGCTCGTGTATATAGTGCATGATTTCACTCCTCTATTCACATATATATATTGAATTGATCTCAAATCAATTCCTAGCATACTTAAATATTAATAAATGTTATTTATCATCTTATAACTTATTTATTATTGTTTATCACAATATATTCAATTTTATGAGGTTACATTCTTCCCCTCTTAAAAGAATTTTGTCCCCGAATTCTACAATCGTATCTTAGAGATTAATAATACTAGAAAAGCATGTTAAGGGGATAATCGAGACAAGTAAACCCTCACATACACATCTCGTACCATTAATCTTCAGATACGAAACATAGCAATATCTACACTTAACAATCTAGACCACAAATACTCCCACTTAACCCCTAATTAAGCAAAACTAGTATGTCGGACGAAAAATCCAAACAAGGAACCCCCCATATATATACCATATGTTCCGAATAATTAGGAGCTAAGTGTTAATACCCCTATTTTAGTGTTAAATATAAATATGATCATATGGATAATCATGAACACCAATCAAAATCAATCAATTTATCTACTCAAACAGGTGTGAGTAGTCGCGACACATATTCTCCTCACGCTCCCAAGAAGCCTCCTCAGTGTTAGCCTTATTAGGTCTCATGTTTATTAGCCTACTCCCTAATCTTGTTTTGATGATCATAAACAATTCCTAACAATGTGTGTCGAGTGTTTACATTTATTTTGTTAGGTAATCTACACAAATATCCAGTTAGAGGATGGATGGAATTGAGCTTTAACGATCACATCAAATGGAGGTTGGCGGAATATCGGTATGAAGCCATTTGCAATTTATGTCATATTGATGTGGCATAAACATATACCAAAAATATTACAAGTGCACATCCGTGTCAAGTTATAGTATAAAAAGTTATCGATCCCACGAGAAAGGTGTTTTGTAGGAGAAAATATAAATCGGTTCTTATGTTGTGTGCGTAACAATTAGGAGTGATGAAAATTATGATTGTGGAGAGATATAAGGAATGATTGTTATGAATATATGCAAGTGACAATAAATTGAATGTTAGAGGAGAGAAGAAAGAATCAAAGAATAAAATAAAAAGCAAAAAAGAGAAAAATCAAGAAAACAAAAGATGGAGGGTTCAATTAAAGATATGAGAAATCTAGAATTGAATCCACTAGCTAATCTCAATTATTAAATACAAACTATTCTTTTTTTGTCATATTTCAATTTAGATTTATTAAGTATAGACTATCAAACCATTTAAGGAAAGTATAACCTATCAAATTATAATCTAAGTCAAAGATAAGAACAAAAACAAGATAGTAATCTTAGAATTCATAAGTATAACCTATCAAACCACTCAAGATAAGTATAGATTATCAAATTCTTCTTCTATCAATTAGTTCTCTAGTTGATTATCCTATACATGATCATTTTAAGTGTAAGAGAATAATTTGCATAACATAAAGGAAATTAGACTAGTTTCATACAATTCTAAGATTCCTACAAGAATTAATTTCATATCTTAAGAAATAAAAACAAGAAGAAAAAGAACTAATTACAAAAAAGAAAAGAAAAATCTAATCTATGAACAAGAAAATAAATCTACTCTACAAGTTAAAGTGCAAAAAGAAAATAAAAAGATAAGAAAATAAATCTACACTACAAGCATGAATGTAAATCTAACTAATAAGCAATAATAAAGAAATTACTAAAAAGAAATAAAAGAAATGCAAACCTCCAAATATTTCTTCGTCTCCATCTTCATCATCCAACAAACAGAAAAAATATTTAAAGTGGTGAAAAAATTATTTTATTAATTATAACAAAAATTATAAATTTGGAAGGTCTTCTCAATTAAGAGTGACCCTCCTCTCCAAAAGGAGTTACAAAAATTTTCACACATCTAACCCCTCACTCTCTACCCCTATTTATAGTAAACATTAGTGAATGAGAACCATTGGATTGAATTCTTATCCAAAACAATAAATTACAGCCCTTAATTCGTAACTCACTGTACGATGGTATCGACACCAGCATCGATAGGGGTATCGATGCTATAGGCATCGATGCCCCCATCGATGCTGGCATCGATGCCCCAATCGATGTTAGCATCGATGCCGTGTCCTCTCTGGTTGCTATCCACTGAATTTGTTGTATTTGAGTTTGGGCTTTTGGCTCTTGGGCTTTTTGGACTTCATACTTGTTTTCTTCATTAAATCAATGGGCTTTTGGAGAGAGATGGGATTTTTTAGATTTATTCTTCATTAACTTGTAATTAAAGATAAAATAATTATTAGTGACATATTTATTCATATAAAATAGATAATGAGGGTATAAACTTATAATAAAATGTGATTATCAAATACCCCCACACCTAAACTTTTGCTAGTCCTCTAGCAAAGAAAATAAAAAGAAAATCTTAACTCATTTTCGCAGGAATCGCGATTGTATTTAGCACATACAATAAGCCTTTAAACCCCTAGGTTACCCTAGTGGACGAGTTGCAGTCTCGTGAGAGTTTGCGGTGAATATACCTACAAAATTCGGTCAACTTGCCAAGTTAAAGAAGTCAGTAAATAACTAATTTTCTTTGATATATTTAGACATCTTAATTTAAGCTAGTTAATACTCAAGAAAACATTTTTATATATAACTCCAATGTAGATTTCCTAGAAAATCTTCTCATTATAGCAATACAAAACCAAGGGGCCAATGAATCCCAACCCAATTGGGCTTAGGTCATTAAGTATAGAGATACTCCTTGGGCTTAATTACTCAGTCAACTTAGGCTTTATAAGATAGAATCACCTTGAATTTAAGAGTTTTTTTTGTGCCCATTTTTCGCACTCTTCTTGTATAAGGTTAGTTTTTTTTAATATATATGTGTGTACATATATATATAGTCTGAAAAAAATGTGTAAATCAAGATAACCTGAAAAAAATATTTTCAATGCTAAGTTAAGCATGCAAAAATTTTATTATTTTTTTAATTAAAAGTCTAAGTTAAGCCTTAAGTGAAGTATACTACTTTGAAAAATTATTTCTTAAGAAATTTATTTGGAGTTATCATAAAAGGTAAACTTGAGTATATTACAAACTAGGAATTAGAAAATTTAAAATCTATCAATTAAATCAATTATTACTTAACTCTATTAATTTGGCAAGTGACAATATTTTTATAATTTTTTTTAAGAAAAGAAAAAAATTTACAAAAAATGCAACTAAAAAGGTAAAATAAAGAGAAAAGAAAAAATAACTAATTTCCACCCCCACACCTAAATTTTGCATTGTCCTCGATGCAAATTCTTGATGCACAAAGTAATGCAGATAAGAATTAAAGAACTTACATTTGTTCTGTCAACCTAGAACAATGATGATAAAGTTCTGTAATTACTGTTAGTATGAGGATGAAGAAATCAAATAAGAAAAAAAAATTGTAATTATTATTATTATTATTATTATATATATTTTTTAGATAAGAAAAAAATGATTTTTTTAAATGAGAAGAAAAAGTAAAAAACCTGACAAAACGAATTTTTTTTTAGAAGAATAAAAGTTAGTTTTTTTAAACTAGGAAAAACCTAACTAAAACAAATCCTATATTTTTTTAGAAAAATAAGAGTTATTTTTTTATAAGAAGAAAAAGGGAAAACCTAACTAAAAAAAATAATAAACACTTTGCAATCACTTTAACTCTAGGGTTAAGCCTAACTCAACTAGACCAGCTCCTAACCAAAAATTCCTTAAGTGAAAAAGATAAAAATTTTACTCGGTTAGTTTGCCAGGTAAGGATAGGAATAGAGGTTGATCAGAGATCGATTAAGTACCTCGTTCCTTACAGAGCGCTTTACGCAACCCTTAAACCTTGCCTTAGATACCAACTAATCCAAGAAAACATAAACCGGTTCACTTAAAGATTCTTTGTACCTTATTGAACTCGATTCCTTAGGGTCAACGTCTAATGAGTTTTATTAGGCTTGGGATGTGTAGTGAGAAATTAGTGATTTTTGGGCTAAGAAAAGGGTGATGAAATCCCTCACCTTATCTTGATTAGGGGGTTTTGCCATTAAGAATATTTTTAAGTGTGTGCCAAATCAAGTGCTGCAATCACTTTAGTAAATTCCTACTAACTATATGCAATGAAACCCTATGAATTAAAAGAGACAACAAAATGATGATAAAAAGAAAATCTTTTTTTTATGGTTAACAATTAAACAAAAATGAAAAAAGAGCTCTTGTTTGAATTTATTATCTTGTTAGTAAATGTCAAAATGGAGGGTGAATTTTATTATCGTCAACGAAAATTAAATATTTTTTAGATCCTAATTGTTGCTAATTGTGAGAAACTAGCTAAAGGTGTGGAATTAAAAATATTAGGAAGAAGACTTACCACAAGCGAATCTCCAAATCCTTAATCTCCAATCCTTGATATTTAATCTCTAAGTAGTTCTTTCACAAGAAACACACAAGTTAAAGAACCAAAATAATTAAAACCTATTTAAGCACCTTTCCCGGCAACGGCGCTAAAAACTTGATACGGCATAAACATGTACCAAAAATGTTGCAAGTGCACAACCATGTCAAGTTATAGTATAAAAAGTTATCGATCCCACGAAGAAGGTGTTTTGTAGGAGAAAATATAAATCGGTTCTTATATTGTGTGCGTGGCAATTAGGAGTGATGAAAATTATGATTGTGGAGAGATATGAGGAATGATTGTTGTGAATATATACAAGTGATAATAAATTGAATTTTAGAGGAGAGAAGAAAGAATCAAAGAATAAAATAAAAAGCTAAAAAGAAAAAAATTAAAGAAAGCAAAAGATGGAGGTGTAGGCGTATAAAACTGCTTATAGGTCCTTTAACACAGCTCGGCACGGTGATTCGACAAACCAACGAACCATCGGGCAACGTATCCAAGCGTGATCGTTAAACCACAACATCGAAGCTAAGTGAGATGCGACGAAGCAGATTAACGAGGCGACGAGGTTAAACACCGAAGCAGATTTACTGCCAAATCAGGATCCGGACTGCCAAATCAGAGTTCAGATCAACGACGAAGCTCAGATAAACCGCAAAATCGGAAAACGGACACAAAACAAACACCTGGAGGTACTCGGCCGAAACCGGCTACCTCTAGGTGCTTGTCCAAGCGCGAGGCCACCTCTAGGTGGACTGGCAAAGCAGAGCCACCTTCTCGGTGCTCGGCCAAACCGAGCCACCTAGAGGTGGCGCGGTGGCGGAGCCACCTAGGTGGCCGGCCACCTGGGCCAAGCCCAGATCTGGGCCCAGATTTGAGCCCAAATCTGGTTCTAAGTGCCTATAAATAGAGGATGAAGGGCTCATTGTTGGAGGTTGGAACTTTTGGAGGCGAATCTCTACTGAATTGAGATCTCGACTTTGGAGTTTTGAAGCTTTGAAGACTTGGATTTTCAGATCTGGTTCTTGGTGAGCATCCACGTCAAACAAGGCAGGAGTTCGAGAGAGATCAGATCTGAGATCTGCACGGTAATACTCTGGATCAAAACTTGGTTTTTGATCCCGAGAAGGCTATTATTTCCTTGGTGAAATAGTACCCTCGGCTGTTATTTCCTTCGTGAGATAACACCCGCTATACCGTGTAGATCCAACCGGATCTCGATCGCGCGGTGGTCCACGGATTAACCTCGGCACAGGCGAAGAACCCACAAAAGCGAGTGACCGTAAAACAGGAGCTCGTGATTCGTTCGACAAACAAGGAAAAAGTTGTAATTTTTTTTATTTTCTTTTGATCTCGTTGTAACCGGATCTTATAAAAAGACCGGATCTTTGTGTAATCGATAAACAATTGCCAAAGAGCACAATGACTTCAATGAAAGCTACGATTTTTCCCACGAACAATCTGGCGACCATAGTGGGAGCCAACGATCTCGCTGCCGAGGTCGATGCGTGCAGCCGCGGATCTCAATCCCGGTCAAAGAGGAGGTCGAATATGAATTCGATCAGCAGAAGTTCGAGGATTATCTGTCATCCTCGTCCGGATCGACCTCCCCCCACAAGTCCAAGAAGTTCTCCTCCAGGAGAAAGGTCCGTTGGTACGAAGAAGTTGAATCTACCAACGACGATCTCACCCCGATTGACGCCAAAGTTGCGTCGGGTAAGGCTCCACCAACCGCCAACCAGATCAAGCTGGTTCCTGCCAATTCCTCCGTCACCAAAGGAGTAGTGACTCTCTCAAAGAAAGCCCGCCAAAGGCGACGCCAACGCTTGGCCAAAGAATTCGCCAAAGCAATGGAGTCCACCGACGGAATCCGCTACAACGCGGGTCTGAAGAACAAGAGAGGCAAACAGCCTCAACCACCGATGAATGACGACTCCTCCAAGCCGCCAACGAACGAATGGGTCCGTGTCAAACGGAACCGTTCAACACTTGAGGAGCGCATTCGCAACCGCCGCGTAATGTCAGCGCAGCCACGGGCTCAAGTCCAAGAGGCCCGAAGAAGACTGCAAAAGGAAGTGCCCAAGAAGCCGCCACCAACTCGCCAAGTTTGGAGGCCGAAGTCTGAAGCGGCGATTCAGACTAAGGCAAAATCGTTGCAGCCTTCGAAGCAAGTTCAACCTCCGGCGAACCGACCGAGGTCGCCGGTAATTCCCATAGCTTCTCCGGGAGATCCCGCGGAATCATCCCGAAGAAGGAGATCGGTTCTGGAGCGCCTCGGTCCAATTACCGATGAGAAAGGCAAAGCTCCAGTTCAAGAACGTTTGGGCCCGATGAAGAAGCCCCGAATGACTCAACACGCTGGGGGTCGCCATCACCTCCAACATGACAAGGAGTTCAAGCCAGCTGCGCGCACTAATTTGCGCATCGCAGTCCAAGAGCACGCTGAGAATTCACACCCAAAAAGGCATGTCTCGAGACGCGTGACTCTTGAAAGCCCAAAGAAGGTAGTTCGCCCTCAGAGGAAAACGTTGTCGTCTGAAGATGACAACGTTATACCTGAGAAATCGTGCCAACACACGATAAGTTACTCCGACCGTCAAACCGACGAGTTGTATTATCGTGATAGGAGTACGAGAAAAACCAGGAAGAGGAGTCCTCGAGGACTAGAAACTCAATGCCCCTGTTGCCCCTGTTCCAAACTCATTCGGACAGTATTGTCTGAGTGCAACTGCATCAAGACGGTCCCCGAAAGAATTTCGGTTTTCGAAAGGCTCAGCACTGCATCAAGACGGTCCCCGAAAGAATTTCGGTTTTCGAAAGGCTCAGCACCGAAACGCCAAAACCAAGGACTAGGCATTTCCGACAAAGAAGAACGGTAGTTGAAGATGGAGAATTCCCGAGGGTCACCACCAATATGACCAGCAAAAGGACGTCGACACAGGATAATCCCGAGTCGATTCCGGAAGTACCCCGGCGGATGACCCGTCTGCAGTCCGGAGCCATCATACAAGGAACTTATGGTAGGGTTCGGACAAGATTACCGTCAGAAGATGAAGAATCGGATTCCTGCTCTGCTGTCGCATCAGACAATACAATATCCAGCGAGGGACAACCCCGCGAGTCATTTATGATAAGCACGGAACAAGTGGCCAAGATGCTCGAAGAAGCCATGGCTAAACAACAGGAGAGCTTCAGGTTCGAAATGCAGATGGCCATGCAGAGTATGAGAGAAATGCATGACCAACAAATCCAAGCATTGACGAACCAGCAAGGCGAGCCAAGTCATCGTAACCAGGTTAATCTGGAAGATGAGGACACAGGTGCGAATGAAGCTCACAATGCCAATAATCCTCCCATCAATGCAGGGGGTGGTAGCGAGAATGCTAACGAAGATACAGGTGAAAGCTTGAAGATTAAAAACCTCGAGAGCAAAATCAATACGTTGATTTCCGCTCAAGAGATGAAGAAGACGGGTATTCCTTGTCCATACCCAAGAGAATGAGAATCAATTCCTTATCCGGCGAAGTTCAATCTAATTAACTTCACACCGTTTAATGGGATGGGTTCACCCACTCAGCATTTGATTTACTTCAAATCACACCTGGGGGTTATCTCTGGTAATGAGCCTCTGATGGTACAATCCTTCATTGGCACTCTTCGTGGAGGCGCCTTCGATTGGTATCGCCGCCTCAAGCCAGGAAGCGTGAGTAGCTGGGACGACATGAAAACTAAGTTCCTCACCAACTTCTTCGACGACGACACCGAGATATCCATCGGGTCATTGCTTGACGAGAAACAAAAGGACGGGGAATTGGTTGACACCTTCGTAAAAAGGTTCCGGAACAAGGCGATGAACTGTTGGGACCCGATCACTGAGGAGTTTATTCTCCAGACTTGCCACAACAACCTCGCATTGGACGTGTTGGAGGCAATGGGAACGGCACCGTCTAATACTTGGAAAGATCTGAAGGTGCGCGGTGAACAAGCCGAACGTTTCCTCCGAAGGAAGAAGGCCGAGAGGAACCTACCGACGGCTAATCCTCTGAACTCAAACTTCGCCTCTCGTGGTAAGGGCAAAGCACCTGCAGCTACTGGTGGTGCTAATCAAACGTCACAACAGTAATCCCGAAGACAGCAAAAGACTTCGGACGCGAGACTCAAAAAAGAGTATTCCTTCAAGGACGAAGACGTTCCAGCCATCTTCGAATCCCTCCTTGAAAACAACAAGATCAAGCTACCACCTATCGCAAATCAGGAGGAAGCTGACAATACTGCGGATCCGAAGTACTGTGCATACCACAGGAGGGTCCTTCATCCCACCAAGGATTGCTTCGCTCTCAAGAATAGCATCCAAACCTTGGTTGAAGCCGGCATCATAACGCTGAGATAAGCCAAATGAGAACGGCAAGACTCCGACGAGTATAAGAGTATAAACTGCGTCTCAATCCTCCGACCGGTATAAGAGGTTAAACTGCTCCCTGATACTCCAACATGTATATGAGTCTAAACTGTTTCATTTCTTTCACGGGAAGTTCCTGCAGAATTTTTATATGTAATATTCTTAAGGATAACCCAGTCATGTAACCGAGTATAATGTCGGACCCAGTTCCACAAGGGAAGCTGGGGGTGGATTATTCATGTATCGGGAAGTTCCCGAAAGAATACCACGGGTGATATTCTTTGGGATAACCCAATCACTATAAAAGTGATAAGTAAAACATCCACATTTAAACTCTAAATGTCGGAATGTTTTCCATTATTGTTATCAAATTCACTAATTCTCATGAGTTATCTTGTTGAGACGAGATTCGATCCTTTTGACAGATTAATCTTTCCTCACAAAAAATCCCCCACTATCAAGTCAATTGACGGTGGGTCCACTAAATTTTCTGTCCGCCAATTCATGGCAATTTCCAAAGCTTGACGTGTTAAGTCCTGATTACTTAACGTCAAAACCCTTCATCGAGTGGCCAGTACAAACCAGTATTTCTACTGCTACTTGTATTCCACTCCCTTTGCTTTCAGGTCAAACCTATAAAAGTTAGGGCCACAACCAAAACCCCCTCTCGATTCCTTCAATGAACGAGAGGCCCATAAATTGAGCGATCAAACCTTCCTACAGTTAGGATCGTCTTAAACCTCCCATTCGGTCAAACCTTCCTACAGTTAGGACCAAAACCAAAATCCCCTCTCGATTCCTCCAATGAACGAGAGGTCCACTTTCAAATCGAGTGATCAAACCTTCCTATAGTTAGGATCACCTCAAACTCCCGCTTGGTCAAACCTTCCTACAGTTAGGGCCAAAACCACAATTCACTCTCGATAAACGAGGAATTCACCTTTAATTCGGTAATCCAACCTTCCGACAGTTAGGATTATCCGAATCTGTCCGATTCTCGGAGTGGAGATCCCACTTCTAGTTTCTTTTGCGCTGGAAATAGAATATAAAATTCTTCATTTCCAGAATCAAGGAATAGAATATAAAATTCTTCCTTCCTTGTATTCGGGTTCGCCTTCACCCTAAAAGAAGACCGGGAAATAGAATATAAAATTCTTCCTTTCCCACACCAACCTTTTCCAAGAATTTATCACAACATTGTGGCAGGTTGTTATTAATAACACCAAAATCCATGCCTTACACGCATGGGGAATTTCATCCTGAATCCTAAGAAAGGATATGCCGACGCCTAACACGCGTCGTCGGGTTAGTCTTTCGCCGTAGAAAAAGACACCAGAATAGCAGTCTGGGGTATTTTATCCCGAAGCCTAAGTAGGGATAAGTCAGCGTCTAATACACGTTGTCGGGTAGCCTATTCCTGTAACAATGGCGAAGTCTATGTATTCGACATCATAGCACAAAGTCTTAGAGAATTCACTCTCTTAGCACAACGTTACATGCGGAACGGATTTAGATAAATCCCATGCTAGCCCGACTCAAACGGTAGTCGGTAAAGGCTAATCAAATCCGTTGAAGGCTGGGGATTAGCCAAAAAAATCCTAAAGTCAACGCCTAACACGCGTCGTCGGGTAGTCTATTCCCGTAAGAAAGACGAAGTCTACGTATTCAATATCGTAGCACTAAGAGCGTTAACTCTCTTAGCACAACGTCACATGTGAAACGGATTTAGATAATCCGCATGCTAGCCCGACTCAAACGATAGTCGGTAAAGGCTCATCAAACCCGTTGATGGCTGAGGATTTGCCAAAAATCCTATAAATGAGAGGGTCACTGACGCATCAGCTTTATTAGTTGGTCTCGTGATTTGAGCATCCAACGACTTCGGGATAAGATCTGTATCCGCACATGAATCAGCTTTTATAGTTGGTCCTGCAACCCTAGCATTTGGGACCACCACGCTCCAACACCTTAAGAGCTTAAACTGTGTAGACCTAAGGTTAACGCGTGGTAATGAAAGTCAACGCATATCGATGCAAAACCTTAAGGACAACGCCAATCAACGCGTAACCCTAGTTCAACGCCAGTCAACGCGTTGCGATCAAACAGTCAACGTACGACGTTCGAAACCCTAGGGTCAACGCCGGTCAACGTGTAACCCTAGGTCAATGCCAGTCAACGCGTTGCGATCAAAAAGTCAATGTACGACGTTCAAAACCCTAAGGTCAACACGTAACCCTAGGTCAACGCCTATTAAGGCGTTGCAATGAAAGAATCAATACTCCAAAAAGTATACGAGTATAAACTGCTTCTTAATACTCCAATAAGGTATACGAGTATAAACTATTCCCTATTTTTGGTTGAGAAGTTTCTGGAGAATATTTTTTTAAAATATTCTTAAGGATAACTTAACAACACTACGCCGGACAACGCGTCGCAAATAAAGACTCAACGCCAACAATCGATGGTCAGTTCTATGTTGAACCAGCAAACACGAGCTAAAGATCAGAAAATCAGGAATCAACTTCAAGTTCAAAATTCCAACAACGGTCAGACAATAAATGCAGCACCGGAATCCTTGCAGACATTCGACAAAGCACCGAATAGCCTGAAGGAGTGAAGGAATCAAGAACAGAAGCCATTCCAAAGTCCCGTTACACCGACTGAAGGTTGGGACAATCATATC
>NC_033795.1:70775621-70820122 GCF_001876935.1 Asparagus officinalis | reverse complement strand
GTAGCGGACTCCATCGGTGGACTCCATCGCTTTGGCGAATTGTTTGGCCAAGCGTTGGCGTTGCCTTTGACGGGCTCTCCTTGAGAGAGTCACCGCTCCTTTTGTGACGGAGGAATTGGTTGGAACCAGCTTGATCTGGTTGGAGGTTGGTGGAGCCTCACCTGACGCAACTTTGGCGTCAATCGAGATGAGGTCGTCGTTGGTAGCTTCAACTTCTTCGTACCAACGCACCTTTCTGTTGGAAGAGAACTTGGACTTCTTGGACTTGCGAGTGGAGGTAGATCCGGACGAGGATGAAAGGTACTCCTCGAACTTTTGTTGGTCGAACTCATACTCGACCTCCTCCTCGACCGGGATCGAGATCCGCGGCTGCGACGCAACGATCTCGGCAGCGAGATCGTTGGCTCCCACTGTGGTCGCCAGATTGTTCGCGGGAAAAATTGTTGCTTTCTTCATTAATGATTCCATTGTACACTCTTGTAATAGTCTATCGATTACAAAGATCCGGTCTTTTTATAAGATCCGGTTACAACGAAAATCAAATTGAAAAGAAATGAAAATTACAACTTTGTTTCCTTGTTTGTCGAACGAATCGCGAGCTCCTGTTTTGCGGTCGCTCGCTTTGTGGGTTCTTTGCCTGCGCCGGGGTTGTTTGCCGTGGACCACCGCGCGATCTAGATCCGGTCGGATCTACGCAGTACAACGGGTATTATTTCACCAAGGAAATAATAGCCGGGGAGGATTGTTTCACCAAGGAAACAATCGTCCAAGTCTCGGGATCTAAGACCAAGCTTAGATCCGGAGTGTAGCAACGTAGATCTGAGATCCGATCCTCTCGAACACCTGCCTTATTTGACGTTGATGATCGCCGAGCACCAGATCTGAAGGAGTGAGTCCCCGAAGTCCCAAAGTTTCAATCTTTTTTAAGTTCCGAGTCTCCAATCCAGCAGGGCTTCGCCTCTCTCCAAAATTTCCAACCTTCTCAAATGAACAACCCCCTCTCCTATTTATAGGCACCCAGAACAGTGCCCGCGTGCACGTGTCAGAGGATGGCCACCCATGGGTGGCCGGCCACCCATAGGGTGGCTCGGCCACCGAGCCTCCTTGGTGGCTCGGTGAGCCGACCTCCAGGTGTTTGTCGTTTTGCCTCTTTGTGCCCGTTTTCCGGTTCTGCAGTTGATAGGTTCGGATTCGATTTGCTGATCTGATTTGGCAGTAAATCCGGATCCCGATTAGGCAGTAAATCCGCTTCTGAGTTGGAGTCCGAAACCGATCTTGATTCTATCGTCATTCGTCCGAGTACGCCTTTGGTTGGATGACTCGTTGACTCTTCGAACACTTGGTTTGATCCCGCATGCGAATGGACGTATTCTGTTATTTGCGTGCAATTAGTCAATCTCGTCGCCTCGTTGGTTTGTCGGTTCGTGCCGAGCTGAGCAAAAGGGACCTATAAGCAATTTTATTTGCCTACAGTGTGTCATACACGTTGATGTACACCTATTTTCTCTTGTGTACGTCAGACTTAGAGGAAGAGTAGGTCCAGCCGGGAGATCGCCAGGAGCCAAAGGATTTTCAGTAGGAGTGCCTTGTAGACGGGGCAGAAGAAGGAGTCGAAGCTTAGTTATTCCTTTCAGTTTATTTTCGTAGCATTTCCTTTTCCGCCTGATCATTGTATTTTATATTCTCTAGTATTTCATCCAGATAGTTTTGTATAAGAGCATGTTGACCCGAATACTATGTCTCGGATGTTATCCTATTTGTCATATGATATTTTTATTCTGAGTTTGTCTATTATATTATTGCTGATTGTGATCAGGGACCTGTGACTTCGTATTGTATTTATTTTCAGATGCTTAGCATATTGGATTGAGAAGAAAAGAAAATAAAAAAATGATAGTGTATATTTCTTCTTAATCTAATACGTCACAGTCTTGTTCACGTTTCGATTCCCGGGTATTTTGGGAAGCAGGGCGTGACAGGTTTTAGTGGTGGCCCATGCAGGTCATGGTTCCGATCACGGTCCCGAGTCCTCACTAGTAAGAATATAATGGACAATTTAGATACATATCATATTTCATCCGTGAGACTATTCTTGAGCCCTTATCCTATCTTCTTGATAGATTTCGTTTCATCCCTATCTTATCGCTTTTTGACTCTGAAACTTCCCACTATTTCTAATCTCGTAACATTCCACTATTTCTTGTCTCCTCTGCTTATGGATATCATTCCATATCTGTCATTAGGTTCTTTCTTATTTTAATTCTGATGACGGAATTTGTTTTAAAGGGGGTAGAATGTAAGGACCATAAATTTTGATACTAGTTAAAATAGTTTTCTGATATTTTAAAATATTTAATTATTATTTTTAAAAGAGTATTTATATTTTTCTTGAATTTCTATAATTTTCTATGATTTAAAGTTTAAATTTTATATTTATTTAAATGATTTGAATATTTATAAATTTATTTAATGCAGTAAAAATTTTTAGAATTAATCTGTTATATTATCGATACTATTACGTATTATTTTAAATAATATGTTGTATTATTGTTACTATTACGTATTATTTCGTATATTATGTTGTATTATTAATTACGTATTATTTGTATAATTTATTGTATTAGTTTTACTGTTGTATATTATTAGCCGTATTAATATAACTGATACGTTTTACTGTGTATAAAATTATTCCATAATTATTTTATTTTAAATGTCAGTAAAAATATTATTATTATTAATTATTCTCGTTTAATTGTATAATATGTGTATATTTCGACTATTTTTTTTAACTATTGTAATAGTATAACATGTATATTTTTAATTGTAGATAATTATTATATAATTAGTTTAATTTTTTAAATACCTTAATTATTTATTTTAATTATTTTTGTCTTAAACCCTAACCCAAACCCTAATAAATAAATATATATATATATAAATCCTCTCTCTCTCTCTCTCTCTCTCTCTCTCTCTCTCTTTTCATTTTTACAGCCACCACCCCATCATCTTCTCTCTCTTCCAGCCCGACCGCGTCCGCCGCAGGCGCGCTCTCCAAGCCACCTCCCGGGCTAAGCTCGCCACCAACTACCACACGAACACCGCCCGCCGGCTCCTTCTTCCACAGACCTGCGCCAAACTCCAGCACTCGCCACCCCGCGGTGACCCCCTGTATCTCTCAACCACCGATCGACAATCCAGATCCGACGGTCAACCTGAGCTCGCCATCCGTCACCACCTCCGCCAGCCACCTCAGCATCGCCTCATCCGAAGCCCCGTCCTCACTAGATCCCGCCGCTTACAACCCTCGACCAACCACTGCTTCACCCCATCCCCACCCGCGCGATACCCCTCCGCCAACTCCTTTACCAACACCCCGAACAGCCTCTCTTCACCCACCGCGTACCCACACAGCCCCTCTCTCCCCCTGCACCATCTCCACCCACCCCTTCTCTCTCCCCTCCCCTCCTTCCCAAGCCTGGCGCCAGCTCCTCCGCTGTCCCATGCTGCCTCCACCACCGCCTCCCCCTGTCGTTCGTCCGCCCAGCCCAAATCGACGCAACTCCACGCCGCGCCTGTAGCCCCTCGCCGGAGCTCTTCCTGACGTCGTGCACCCCGCGCTCAGATCAGATCCGCGCCGTCAAAGTCGATTTGTTCGACAAAAACCCGAGGCAAGATCCTGCTCCTCTTGACTCGTCATTTCCTATTTATATTTATCGTTAATTAGTTGCATAGATTAGATTATGAATCGTTATTATCTGCGTGGGCTTGTTGATGAATAGGTAAATTATCTGTTTATGTTAATTTATAATTATTATTATCTGTGTGGGTTTGATGAATAATATTGAATGAATAGTAATTATGTGATAAATAGTATTTTCAGGAAAAATATAATAAATTAAAGAATTTATTTTGGGTAACAGAATTATTTTAGATTAATTATAATATTTTTAGAATTTTTATCGTGGAAGGAAATTATTTTAGAATGATACATATTTTTAAAGAAGTTATTTTTGAAAAAGATTTATTTTTGTATTATGACCGTGTGATTGATAGTTGAAGAACCCGACGTTTCATGTACATTGACACCGACATGTTGACACTGTTATATATACTCACTCATGTCATATATGCACACCTAATTTCATCGCTAGCTTATATAGTCATATTCATCATATGATTTGCATAAGATTAGTTGTATTTATTTATTATTTCTTGTTTTGTTGTGAACTGTTAGTAGTTCATGTCCTTAGTTGCCTAACGTGTCGTGTACAAGACCATGATACCTATGTATTGTTGACTTAGAAAACAAGAAGAGTTGGGATGGGAAGGTCTGTGTTCATGTTATCGGATATGTTGTTGTTTATTTCTAGGCTCGCACCAGTGAATCGTTTCGCACTGGGGTGGGTCTGAGGAGCAGTGATCGGATGTGTTTATTGTTTATTTCCAGGCTCGCACTAGTGAATCGTTTCGCACTGGGATGGGTCTGAGGAGCGGTGATATTGTGATTATTGATTATTTCCAGGCACGCACCAGTGAATCGTTTCGCACTGGGGCGGGTCTGAGGTACTAGTGAGATATGGTTGTTAACCTGATATCCGATAATATGAACTTTGACTCTGTGTGAGATGTGACCAGTGACCTGTTATAGGATGGCTATTTACATGACCTCGTTTCTTGGCTAGGTATGATTTCTTGTGAGATGTAGTCCAGTTGTGTTTCTTTTCATACATAGATCGGGATTAATATTTAATTATTTACAATTCAAGACATATGGTATATACATGATGGTTTCCTTGTTTGGATTATTTCGCTCGACGTACTACGTCTCGAGTTGTAGATTTTTAAGTATTAATTCCATCTAGTTGTATGACTTTGTCACTTGGATGATTATTCTGATCACTAGCTGCATGACTTCGTACCCGATTGATTTATGGATTCTAATGATTATCATGTTTTAGTAGTGAATCTGCATGTTGATTTCGTTAGTTCCAGTTGTACGTTTCTTTTGTCATTCTGTTATCGTACCGTTTTCCGCTTTGGTTTTTGTTGCTCTATTTGTTTTGTAGGATCTTGCCATGTGCCATACACGCTGACGTACACATGTTTTCTCTGGTGTACGTCAGACTTAGAGGAAGAACAGGTCCAGCCGGGAGATCGTCAGGAGATTTTCAGCAGGGGTGCCTTGTAGACGGAGCAGAAGAAGGAGTCGAAGCTTAGTTATTCCTTTCAGTTTATTTTCGTAGCAATTCCTTTTCCGCCTGATCATTGTATTTTATATTCTCCAGTATTTCATCCAGATAGTTTTGTATAAGAGCATGTTGACCCGAATATTATGTCTCGGATGTTATCCTATTTGTGATATGATATTTTTATTCTGAGTTTTTCTATTATATTCTTACTGATTGTGATCGGGGACCTGTGACTTCGCATTGTATTTATTTCCAGACGCTTAGCGTATTGGATTGAGAAGAAAAGAAAAGAAAAAAAATGATAGTGTATATTTCTTTTTAATCTAATACGTCGCAGGTTTGTTCACGTTTTGATTCCCGGGTATTTTAGGAAGCGGGGCGTAACATAAATATATGGTCCCAAAATCATTAAACTATCATTTCAGCTTCTAAGTTAGCTAATGTTATTATCATTGAAATTGTATCAAACATTAGAAGGATTTGTCATGTTGAAAATTTTATTAATTGGGAAAGTGATATCATCAACTTGTTTAGTGTTATTATATGACCTAATAAAATTTTAGATTATTTGAGAGACAAATTTCACTCAAATTGATATTTTACTCTTGATTGGAGGGTGGAATTTCAAATTAACTTAAGAACTAGGAGACCTAGAAAATTTAATGATTTAGGAAACTAATTTCAAAATACGTTATGAATTCAGGGACTCAATAGAAATTTCTATCATTTGAAGGGCTAATTATAAAATATGGAAAATTAGTTTATTTTAGGGAGAAATGAAAATATTATTAGGGAGAGAGGGTTTGACAATGTGAATTGAATGTTTAGAGGGGTAAAATCTATTAAGTTTTTACTTGGGGGAACAAAGATTAATTTTCAAAAAACCAGGCAGTGGAAGCATTTTTTTCCGAAATAAACATGAACAAAAAAGTCATACCACATTAGCAAAAGTTAACAAAAAAGAGACGAAATTTGATAACAGAACAATCATTAAGGACCTCTATTGATGAGTTTTAAATGTTGAATGCCTAAATTAAATTAAGCAAAAAACGTTAGGGACTTATTTGAAGTTTTGCCTATTTTATACTACTATATTGGTACATGAGAATGCACATACAAGTAATATCAAACTTCTATCTAAATAGTTCTCATGTTAATTATTTTTATAATCAGTTAATGTGTGTTTATAGTATTTCTAGTAAATGATGCATGTGCATAATGCAGGTGATCAAAATAATAAGAATTTATTAGATGTATTTTATGCATCTAAAATATTATTATTGTATCATTCATTTTTAGTAGAGGAATGAAATTGACCTTAAAATTTTATATAATAGTTTATTGATCATTATTCATGATATGCCACTATCTAGCTTACATTGCATTGCATTTTTATTTTTTTAAATAATATAATTTTTAAAGAGCATGCATGAAATTTAAGTTTGATGAGGAGATGGTTAGGGGCTGGGAGGGATGAGGGGCCAAGGGGGCCTCGAAACATGAGGCAGTAGCAAATAGCAAATTTAAAGTGAAGCTGGCCAAAATGTAAAAGGTGCTATATTAAAACGAGAAAGTATCCGCGTTCTTGCCACTGGATTTGGTGACATGGTGCTCCCAATCAATAAAGAGATGACAGCTGTTAAGCTAATTCTGTAGTTATTTTTAATTAACTCTTTCAGTTCAACGACCCTCTATCATCTGCGACTTGCTTCTCCCCCTCTTTGCCCATCCGCCACCGCCTTCGCCGATTCCACAATCAATTATGCTAAGTTTTCTCAAATACACAACACAATTTGGTGATTGTGGTTGATAAATTTTTTTACGAGGAAAAATAATTTGGTGCATAAATTTGGGGATCCAAGGTCTGAATTGATTTGATGTTGTTGAGTCAGATTTTGCTTAAGGTTGAGGAGATTTATCATCTTGCTTGCTGGTGGCGCCGGTTCCTTATAAGTATAATATCATCAAGACTACCTTATCCTTTTCGGGTTGAAATATGATTTTTTTTGTTTAATTTTGCAGTAGTTCTTCGATTAGGTGGATCTCTCTGATAAATCTGCTTTGATTAAAGTTAGTTGTGATTATTCTTGTATACTCTTGAATCTCTCTGATAAATCTGCTTTGATTTGCTCAAATTATAGCCCATCAACCGTATCTGGTGCCTGCCCTAATTTTGTATTATTTTCATACTTGTTAAAGAAAATGATGTAAGACATGGTTGACGAGAAATTGGGTATTAAATTTAGGATTACTTATGAACTCTAAAGTGATTAAAGAGGAATTTAACCAAACGATTAGCCAACTATTCGCGTGTAGGGGGCACTAGAGCCGGTGGAGGAGTAAAGGCTGGGCCACGCAATAATAAATTAGCTTTTAATAATAGAAAGAAACACTCAACAAATTTCTTTTAATAATAGCAAGTTCAATTACTTGCTCATGTGGTTTCCTGAATGCTTTAGGGGCTGTTTGGTTCACTTTATAACACCCAAGAAACCCCTTCCTTTGTCCTGACACTGCTTTCATCTTAGCTAAATCTATTCTAGAGTTTTCTTTGTCCTGCTTTGGTTCGCTTCCTCATTTCGAGCATCCAGTCGTAGAAAGCTCATCCATCTTAGTGCTTTTCCTTTCTCCCATTTCCTTCCAAAACGTGAGGAAATCAGTAAAAATCGTTTTTTTCTGTACTATTGTCATATAGTGGGTTTTAACTAGTACAAACATGAGCAGCCCCAACGGGTGGTAAGAACCGTTTGAGTTAGTTTTATCAGCACCAACGGTTTTACCCGTTGGGGCAATTCAATTTTTCCAAAAAAAATCGGAGGGATTAATTGAGCCTGCGTGCCCCAGCAGCCCTAAAATTTATTTGCCCCCAAAAATTTCGATCTCTCTCTAATTCCCTCCCTCCCTCGCTCTTTCTCGCCAAATCCATCGTCGTCGCCCTCCTCTCATCATCGTCGTCAGAGCTCACTCTCCGCCTCCCTCCCTTTCTCGTCGCCAAAACCAGCGCCGCCCTCCTCTCATCGTCGTCGTCGTCGTTGGAGCTCTCGTCGCCGCCTCCTCCCCTAAAATCCCTAATTCGAGCTCCTCCTCTGATTCGAGCTCCTCCTCCTCCTTCAGTAGTAGATTCGAGCTCCTCTTCCTCCTCCTCCTCCTCCTTCGCCGCTGCTGCCTTTTGTCCTCTACATTGAAAGGTACATGTCTATTTCTTTCCTTTCTCTTTAAACAGCAATAGGTATGTTAATAGAGATAGCTTCACATTTTTTACCCTATACCTGATCTTATTTTAGCTTTACATTCTTTTGCCATACAGCTGAATTTATATTCTGATTGCTATTTCCTGCCTTTTGTCCTCTACATTGAAATTTACATGATTGCTGATTGACAACTTCTTTTTTCTTTTCAAGTGGTTTGGTCTCTTGCACTTAAATCTGTACTAGATATATGAAGGGTGCTGATGAATTCAAAGTGATGACTTCAAGCTGCAGATAGATGGCATGTAGTCTATTAAGAGTTATGGTTTATTGAATGCTTATTAAAACAGTGTCAAAATTTGTTGAACCATTAAAGAAGCTTTAGTTGTCAAGTCTCATAATTCTTTATGAGCTTATCTAAATTGTTTGCTATTTAAGCTGCTGATGATTAATTCCTTGCTTATACCAGTTGGAATGAGAAATAAATAAAACTAATATCCCTTCAGATCACATCTTTGTTGGTCAGGCTTAGAATCAAATCACCAACAAGGTCAAGCTTATTAAGTATTAACAGGTGAATAATACATCACCTTGAGGACCACATTTGCCATCTATGTCGGTGTGTTGCTCAATTCAGGATATTAATCTTTTGACGTGAATTAGACCTCAACGTTTTTTATGGTTTAAGTGTTCGAACTGTCCGTTTGGACAAACATATGAAGTGAGTGGTCATATCATGATTTATCCCCAGTATTTTTGGACAAGGTCAATGGTTTCATCTGTAAGTGAGGCATGCATCATTGCCTCTTATTGACTAATATGCACATGTAATCTACGTTGGAAAAAAAAAATTGTAGTAGCTCATATGATCTTAATCTCATGCGTGACTAGTAAGCTAAATGATGCACCATTAGTATCATTGAAATTGGACTGCTTGTGTTAAATTTGATTTATCCACTTTCTTATGACCCATTGATGACTTATTTTCTTGAATGCATGAGACTAACCTTCATAGACATCAAATTCACCATAGAAGCCTAGTGAAAATTTCATACACAATGAATATTTGATGCACTAGGCAAGTTTCACATTTATGGAAACTGTGATTAAATTCATACCTAAATCCTCATGTATGTCTTAAATATTTGTAGACTTCTTAGTGACATTTGCCAGGCTTCTATATAAATGTCTACAAGAGATCACTAGTCTAGATATCTAAATTAATTGAGCTAAGAAAACCCAACAGTGTGCATTGGTTGTGACTGGGAAGATAAGCGTCAGTGTTGTGTACATTAATTGTAGATTGGAGTTGAACTAGGCGCTAACCAGGTCAGTGAAGCAACTTATGCAGTTGTTGTATGTGATATGTTACATACTGTGTTCCATATAATTGTTACTTTTAATTCCCTTTTACTGGTTGATGTGACTCCAATTTGTACCGTCCAATTAACCTAATAGCCTTGTGCTCCTAGAGATAATAGTGGCTGTCAATTCTCAATGGCCTCTCCTTTCATTTAGTGGCCATTCATAACCTGAAGCAATCCAAGTTTTACAATGGTAGCATGTGAGATGTTGCTCTAATAATTGGACCTAAATTAAATCTGCTTGATGACTCAATAATTGGACCTAAATTATGTGGGAAAATTTTTGGTACCAACACTAAGGGATTAACAATTGTCATCTATGTCTGCTATTGAAATGTTTACACATTTTCTCGGAATAATCTTCTACCTGAATATATCAGATGATGCCTCCGCAAAGTGGGAGAAGAGAACTTTGGCGTTTGACAGATATCTGATCTCCGAGCCACCAAGTGCATATTTCCCCTGTACATTGCACAGATATCTGATTTTGTTTGTAGTTTGTACAAATTATCTCAAGACCTGAGACTGATTGAATGTGAATGCTGTTGCTTGACTTTATTCTTTCTTCCTTATAGATATGAGTTGCTTGACTTTCTAATTTTTCATTACATGACTTAGAGTTTCATTGTTTCTTTTCGCTTTTCATTCCTCTTGACTTGTGTATTTATTCCATTTATAGTAGCAGGACTTTGTTATTTTTTCCTTATAAATACGAGTCACTTGACTTTTTATTTTTCCATTACATGACTTGGAGTTTCATTGTTCCTTTTGGCTTTTCATTCCTCTTGACATGAGTATTTACTTCATTTATAGTAGTCCGGTTTCATCTTACTTGATTTTTACATTTATAATTATGTTGCTTTCTGTTGAAGAATCTATGTTGCTTTCTATGTTATTTATTGAAATTTGTGCTGCAGTAAAGGACTCTTCTAGGTAAACTTTCTGTTGAAGAATCTATGTTATTTATGAAATATTGATCTTATGCAAAAAAAAATAGTACTGATTATGTTCTTCTTTTCTTTTTAGTGTGTCAATGCGCAAGGATGCTGCACATGTTCTCAGAGACGTTCGTATAATTGCATACTTTAGGCAGTGTCTTCCACGAGAGCTAGCCATTGCAACATACAAAGATCTTGTTCGTAATTTGGCTTCTGCTCCTGCTCATGAAATCTCTCTTTCAAGAATCAGAGTTATTGAACTCCACTGTGAGGGCAATGATAACATTTCTCACAGTTTGAAAGCTAAGATTGTTGGCTTAGGAATCAGTGCTTCAATCCCTCCTTCGCCTGAGAATGCCTCACCGAATTGTGTTGGACTTGGTACGTGCTACTCTATTATCTTAAAAGGTTGTCTCGAAGCTCCTGCTTGTTTATTACAGGTGCATTAGCTTTTCCTTGAAGAAATAGCTCGTGATATTCAAAAGGCAGATCCAAAATGGAGGATAATCCTGTTGAGATACTTTAATCCTGTGGGAGCACATGAAAGTGGTCACATTGGTGAAGATCCCATCTTACATTCAGCAAGTTGTTGTTGGCAGGCTGCCTGAGTTGAACGTGTATGGCCATGATTACCCAACAAAGGATGGTAGCGCTGTAAGTACTGGCTTTCCCTAGAACATTTCTCTTAAGTGGATAACCGTTTACTTATCTGGTTGTTTTAACTCTTTTCCTTTTTCTGAATTAGATTCGTGATTATATTCATGTGATGGACTTAGCTGATGGCCATATTTCAGCTCTCAGAAAACTCTTTATCACAAAAGACATAGGTTCATTCCTTCTCTATCTCTATCTCTATCTCACACAAACATATGTACCCATCTTTTTCTTTTGAATTTTTCTTTACACATTTGGGTTTGAAATATTTTCCAGGTTGTGTCGCCTATAATTTGGGGAATGGATGTGGGACGTCTATGCTTGAAATGGTCAGTGCATTTGAAAAGGCCTCTGGAAAGGTGAGTTGCTTGAAATGGTCACTCCATCTCGACCTGTATATTTAATACGTATACCCAACTCGTGAATTGGCTCATTTCTTGTACTTCATCTCTTCAACTGTAGAAAATCCCTATCAAGTTATGTCCGAGGAGGCCAGGTGATGCCACAGCTGTTTACGCCTCCACTGAAAAAGCTCTCAAAGAACTTGGTTGGAAGTAAGTTCTTCATAAATTTCTTTTTCTTATTTCACTTCGAATAATCTTTATCTTATTTTATTAAGAATCACGCTCAAAATTTTTATGCAACTTGTAGAGCGAAGTATGGCACAGAGGAGATGTGCAGAGACCAGTGGATGTGGGCAAGCAAGAACCCACATGGTTACAGGCCAAAACCTTGAAAAATTATGGATGAAGTACTTGGGAATAAGTGTGAATATATTAGTATGTTTTCTTCCTTCAAGTTTATAATCATGTCTCCTCGTTCGTGTGAGATAAAGAAACCATTTCGGGTATTGATGTATGTTGATTCAATATCAACCTCTCAGAACTCAAACTTCTTCAGTAACTTTTTTCTTACATGAAAGCAAAAGCAGGATTTCTGCATCCAGCTGCATTTGGCATTCTTGATGTAATGAACAAAATAAGACTGATCTTAAGTAGGTTGGCAATAATTTTTGATTGAATCTGTGTATGCTTTTGAAGACAGTCAGGTATTTTTTTTATTTGATTTGCCTAATTGCCCCAACGGTTGGAAACATTGGGGCAAATATTTGCCCCAACGGTTCCAACCGTTGGGGCAAACTTAGCAACCGTTGGGGTTGGGTCCCCAACGCAATTTTTCCCAACGATCGTTTTTTAGCTCCAACGGTTCTAACCGTTGGGGTCATGATTTGCCCCAACGGTTTCAACGGTTCTAACCGTTGGGGTCATGATTTGCCCCAACGGTTTCAACCGTTGGGAAAAGTTCTTGAATGCTAGGGTTATCGTCACTTTCCCTCATTCTATTCACTCTCTTCGCACCTCGGTTCCTCTGTGATCATCGTGGGTTTATTGAGCTATTGATTTTCTGCTTAATCTATGATTTTGTTGGTTTATCATGCCTTTGTTCCTCAGATTTATGATTTTTGCTAGATCATAAAGAAACATTATTCTTGGTGTTTGATTTGTGCAAATTCATCAAACTAAGGTACAATTTCTTCCTTTTTAGTGAAATTATTGTGATAAATTTTGTATTTTACAATTTCTTTATTTTTGAGATTTCAGACCTTGATTGAGACATGTTAAATTTCCTCACCCAGTCAAATTAGTTGAAATTTTGTGAGTTTTAATTGAGTTTGCACATATACTTCAAATGTGATTGATTTTGTTGTTGATTTTCTAGCCTAGTCCATTAGCTGTTGATTTTCTACACAATTTCCTCATTATTTTGCTCATTCTAAATAAACATTAGTTAATACAATGCCTCAATGAGAATTTTAACAAAAATTTGCTCTTTGAAATAATCTTCTCTCTGAGAAAAGTATAGCACTCGATTGTGGGGTACTTACAGTTAATAACAATTGATGATTAGAGAATGGTAATCGCCTTCCTAGATTATTCAATCATTGGAGGTTGATGTATTTAGCAAATGATGATTTCAATTATGTGAACTTGCTCTATGAATGTGATTATTGGCTATGTTATTAAAATTGACAAGAACAGAATTTATGAACTAAAACTTAAATTGACAAACTTTTCCAATTTGATTAGTTCTAAAGTTGTTTATAAAGAACTCATAAATCAGAATTGGTTGATTTCCTTTTATCTAGTTTCAATTAGTTATCTAGTTTCAATTAGTTATCACTGATTTTATTCTTGCTTTTGTTCACTACTCTCTTTGCTGTTGTATTGTAATGGAATATTTATTATTGTTGACACCACAGTTTGAAAGCTAAATAGCGGCTGCTTAGAGTTCAATTCAACCAAAGATGCAACATTATGGTTAATCAATTAAGATATGGGTAAAAATTTGGGATTTTTTATATTTATTCTTCGTAGTATTAAGACATGTACAAAGTGAGATATTTAGTTACTCCTTAGCATAAATTGATTTCATTTCATGGGTGATTTGGTTATTGTTATTGCATACGGTTGGTTGTTTATTCACCCTTTACATTATTACCATTACTTTCATGGATGCTTGCTTGCAATATAAATTATTTTAATTTGATGTTTGTATCGTAGATAGATGGTGATGGCGATTGATGAAAGAACAAAATGTTGTTAACATGGTTCAAGGGGATGCACTATCTGTTTTTGCTATAGTATTTATGTTCATGAGGAGAATGCAAGCTAGACTTAAATCAATTTGTAGTGGTCCAAGTGATGAAAAAATAAAACAAGAGAAAACTAGAATTGTCATAGAGCATTGTTTGGGGAGAAAGTTGATGTATTCATTGTGGTGTTCATTATAACTTTAAACGTTACAATAAAAATAAAAGTTAGTCTTTTTATAAGACCCTTATACAATGAAAACAAAAGAAAGTAGAACTCTCGTCAAACAGCGCAACGGGTGTTTATCGCCCGTTGCTTGTGTGGGATCTTGGCCTGTGACAGGGACATTGATATCTGTGGACCACCAAACGATCAGATCAGATCCGGAGTTTCGTTGACTCGCGAAGGAATTAGGAAGCCGAAACAATTATCTCGACAACAGCGAGATAATCACTCTTCTCGAGATCACCGCAACAGGGAAATCTCAAGGCAAAAGACCGGGAAGTGTAAATCTGACGAGCTCCTCTTATTTATGCCGATGAACTCGATCCGACCTCCTCCTCTCTTCTAAAATTCATGCTCCTTCAATCTTCACAGGGCTTCACCAACGCTCGAGAATTCCAGATCTGAAAAAATAAAGGCCCTGGGGCTGTATTTGTAGGCTTCAGGAGCCCTATTTTCAGATAAGAATGACTGATTCACTCTTATCTTTAGTTGTAACCACTTAACCACGTTCTTGGATGATATCTTATCAGTTGGAACAAATCCAGACGGTTAACGGTTAAAAAACAGCTTAAATCTGCCAAAAATAGTATTTTTAGGCTGCGGACACTTGTGGGTGTCTCGGTCAAGCCTTGGCCGAGACACCACTTGGTGTCTCGGCCAAACTTTGGCCTGAATTTGGTTTCGCGCGTTCTATCCGTTTTTGCCGTATCTTCATCGTCCGAACTCGGAATTACGAGGTTCAAGATGCTTTGGGAAGCTAACGAGGAGATCTATAAGCTCCCATGGTTGAATCACATGTGAAGTAGATAGGACATGAGGGGTGCTTCATCTTTTGTAAGCGACGCATAGCTCCCGATCAGTTCGTGTTTGGTTATTCTGAAGTTCTATTGCTTCACACGGTCAGTCGACTCACTTCATGCGCTTGTCGATATCAAATAAGCTTTTGTGACTCAGATAGCGACATTCATCATATTTTCTCTATCTTGAGCCGCGTGTGGGGATTTGTGGGTAATTTTTAACGCCTATAAATACCCCCTCCAAAGTGTTTCAGTCTCGTTTCTTTTATAGAAGAGCCTGATATACTTTGAATCTGATCGGTCCAACCTTCAGTTGGTGTGAAAGGACCTGTAGTTAGCTTCGATTCTTGACTTCTTTGATTTTCAGTCTATTTTGATAAATAGCTGAAGTTCTTGCAGCGCTGTGTTTTTGTCTGTCCATCGTCGAAGTTTTGAGTCAAACTTGGTAAGTTGGTTTTGGCTTGTGTCATTGGTTTACTTTGAACTAATTATCTTCGTCGCAATGAGTTGACCGGTGTTGACTCAGAGCTACGTGTTGACTGGTGTTGACTTTTCTTGCAACGTGTTGACTGGCGTTGAGCTAGGGCTACGTGTTGACCGGCGTTGACCTAGGGCTACACGTTGACCGGCGTTGACCTTAGGGTTTCGCATCGATCGTCGTTGACACAGTTTATACTCGTACGTTTATTGGAGTATACACAGTTTAAGCTCTTAAGGTATTGGAGCATGGCGGTCCCAAATGTCGAGGCTGCAAGACCAATTATTAAAACTGATTCATCTGCATGTATGGATCTTATCTTAAAATTATCGGATTCTTAAGTCACGAGACCAACTAATGGAGCTGGTGCGTCAATGACTCTCATATTTATAGGATTTTTGGCAAACTCTCAGCCATCAACAGGTTTGATGAGTCTTTACCGACTACCGTTTGAGTTGGGCTAGCATGCAGATTGTTTAAGTCTGTTCTGCAAGTAACGTTGTGCTAAAAGAGTTAACTATTTTAATGCTACGATATTAAACACGTAGACTTTGTCTTTCTTATAGGAATAGACTACCCGGCGCCGTGTATTAGACGTAGACTTTAGGATTTTTGTCCAATCCTCAGCCATCAATGGATTTGACGTACTTTTACCGACTACTGTTTGAGTCGGGCTAGCATGTGAATTATTAAAACCCGTTTCACATGTGACGTCGTGCTAAGAAAGCTAATTCTCTTAGACTTGGTGCTATGATTTTGAATACATAGACTTCGTCTTCGTCACGGGAATAAACTACCCGACAGCGCGTGTTAGGCGTTGACTCATCCTTACTTAGGATTCGAGATAAAGGTCCCCAGACTTGTATTATGGTGTCTTTTTCATTCGGTGAAAGACTAAACTGGCAACACGTGTTAGGCGTTTCCTTATTCTTCCTTAGGATTCAGGATAAAATTCCTCGTACGTGTGAGATGCGGATTTTGGTGTTTTGTCCTCTTTACGGCCTACCATAATATCGAATATGTGGGCTTTTGTCTCTTTACGATCAAGGACTAACTGACAACACGTGTTAGGCGCTGACTTATCCCTACTTAGGCTTTGGGATAAAAATCCCCAGACTTGGATTCTGGTGTCTTCTTTAATCGGTGAAAGACTAAACCAGCAACGCATGTTAGGCGTTGACTTATCCCTACTTAGGCTTCGGGATAATATTCCCAGACTTGGATTCTGCTGTCTTTTTCAATCGGTGAAAGACTAAACCGGCAACGTGTATTAGACGTTGACTTATCCCTACTTAGGATTCGGGATAAAATTCCCCGCACGTGTAAGACACGAATTATGGTGTTATTAATAACAATGTGCCACAATGTTGAATATGTGGGCTTTTGTCCTTTTTTACGGTTAATGACTAACCGGCAACGCGTGTTAGGCGCTGACTTATCCCTTCTTAGGCTTCGGGATAAACTTCCCCAGACGTGGATTATGGTGTCTTTTTCAATCGGTGAAAGACTAAACTGGTAACACATGTTAGGCGTTGACTTATCCCTTCTTAGTCTTCGGGATAAAATTCACAAGACTTGGATTCTGGTGTCTTTTTCAATCGGTGAAAGACTAAACTGGTAACGTGTATTAGGCGTAGGCTTATCTCTATTTAGGAGTCGAAATAAAGTTCCCCACGTGTGTAAGGCGCGGATTTTTACGTTATTAATAACGGCCTGTCACAATATTGAATATGTGGGCTTTTGTCCTTTTTACGGCAAAAGACTAACCGACAACGCGTGTTAGGCAATGGATTATCCCTACTTAGGCTTCGGGATAAAAGTCCCCAGACTTAGATTCTGGTGTCTTCTTCAATCGGTGAAAGACTAAACCGGCAACGCGTGTTAGGCGTTAACTTATCCCTACTTAGGATTCAGGATAAAATTCCCCGTGCGTGTAAGACACGGATTATAGAATTGAAGGATGGTGTCTTCTCTTGAGGCAAAGACGAACCCGAAATAGGCGAGGAAAATTTTTTTATTCTATCTCCCAAAATCGAAGAGGAAGAATTTTATATTCTATCTCTAGTTAAAAATTAGACTTGAAGTGGGATCTCCACCTCAAGAATCTGAAGAGTGAAACTAAGAGTGGGATCTCCACTCTGAGAATCGAAAAGATTCAGATAATCCTAACTGTCTGAAGGTTTGATTACCGAACTAAAGATGAATTTCTCTTTTATCGAGAGTGAATTATGGTTTTGACCCTAATTGTAGGAAGGTTTGACCAAGCAGGAGCTTGAGGTGACCTTAACTGTAGGAAGGTTTGATCACTCAATTTGAAAGTGGATCTCTCGTTCATGGAAGGAATCGAGGGGAGATTTTAGCTTTGGTTATAGTCCTAACTATAGGAAGGTTTGACCAAATGAACAGTGAGAGTGGGAGTACAAATTACAATAGGAGTGTTGATTCGTACAAATCACTCGAAGTGAGTCCCTGGTGTTAAGTGACAAATACTTAACACGAAGGGGTTTGACAATTGTCAATGATCAGGAGACTAAAATTCCGAGTACTATATCCGAACTCTAAAAATGAGGGTGTTGAGTGTAGCGATGTAGCGGGAGTTTGTGTGGGAGTTTCTTATTTATCACGCTCTTGTAGTGACCGGGTTATCCCTAAGAATATTACATGTAACATTCTTCCGGGAACTTCCCATTACATGAATTATCCATCCCTAGCTTTCTTTGCGAAACCGGGTCTAACATTGTACTTAGTTGGATGACTGGGTTATCCTTAAGAATATCAGGCATGGCACTCTCCAACAACATCCGGTGAAAGAAAGGAAACGGTTTAGACTCATATACATGTTGGAGTATTAAGAAGCAGTTTATACTCATATACTCTTCGGAGTGTTGCCGTTCTCATTCGGTTTATCCCAGCGTTATGGCGCTGGCTTCAACCAAGGTATGGATGTTGTTCTTGAGAGCGAAGCAAGCCTTGGTAGGATGAAGGACCCTCCTGTGGTATGTATAGTACTTTGAATCTGAAGTATTGTCAGCTTCCTCCTGATCTACAATAGGTGGTAGTTTGATTTTGTTGTTCTCGAGGAGGGATTCGAAAATGACTAGAACGTCTTCGTCCTTGAAGGAGTACTCTTTTTGGAGTCTTGGATCCAAAGTCTTTTGTTGTCTCCGGGATTGCTGTTGTGACATCTGAATAGCATCAACAGAAGCTACAGGGGCCTTCCCTTTACCTCGAGAGACGAAGCTTAAATTTTAGGGTTAGCCGTCAGTTAGCTTCTCTCTGCTTTCTTCCTTCTGAGGAAGCGCTCGGCCTGCTCTCCGCGCACTTTCAACTCTTTCCAGGTATTAGATGGTGCTACTCCCATAACTTCCAACACGTCTAAAGAGAGGTTGTTATGGCATGTTTGGAGGATGAAGTCCTCTGTGATCGGATCTCGGTAGTTCATCGCCTTATTCCAGAAGTGCTTGACGAAGTCGTCGACCATCTCGTTGTCTTCCTGTTTCTCCTCAAAGAATGACCTGATTGATATCTCGGCTTCATCATCAAAGAAATTATCGAGAAACAAATTCTCTAGGTCGTCCTAGCTATTGATACTTCCTGGCCTGAGACGGTGATACCAATCGAAGACAGACCCGCGAAGGGTACCAACGAATGACTGAACCATCAAATGCTCGTTGCCAGAGATCACCCCCAAGTGGGTGAGCCCTATCCGTCAAACGGCATGAAGTTAATCAGGTTGAACTTAGCTGGATATGAAATTGATTCCCACTCTCTTAGGTAAGGACACGGAATGCCGTGCCGATCTTCTTCACCTCTCGAGCAAACATCAGACCATTGATTTTGCTCTCGAGGTCTTTCATCTTCTCGTCCTCGTCTGTATCATGCTTTGGATGATTTTTAAGAGGAACAACGTGGCTACCTCTGGCATTGTCTTCTTCGATGGGACCACCCCCAGCGTGGTTGTCTTCAGTAGGGCCACCCCCAGTGTTCTGGTGTTATCAGTATTGAGATGTTCATCCACATCTGAATCGCTACCTACTTGGTCATTAATGTTACGACGGCTGGATTCACCTAGCTGATTCGACAAAGCTCAGATTTGTTGGTCATGCATTTGTCTCATCTCCTGCATAGTCATTTCCATTTCGATTTTCAATGCTTCTTTTTGCTTGCCAAGAGCATCCTCAACCATTTTGGCTACTTCCTCGGTGTTAATCATAAACAATTCATGGGATTATCCTGGACTGGATACCCTTTTGTTAGAAGCGACTACAGAGTTGGCATTTGATGTTTCATCCTCCGAGGATAATCCTCTATTCATCCTCTGATAGTTCCTATGTCTAGTAGTTCCCATGTGTAACCGAGTTATACATTAGGATACGTTCGAAAAATAACGGGGACTGAAACTTCGTGTTGACTTCTCTTTATCGACCATATTGATAGTGACTTCTGGGAGTTTGTCATCTTGTGCAGCTGATATTTTTCTACGGAAATGCCTTGGCTTAGTTTTCAACGCTTCAGAGGAAAGCCTTTGGAATACCGAGACCCTCTGTGGAGCAGTCTTAAGGCAGCTACACGTTGATAATACTGCCCTGATGAGTTTGACGCACGGACAATGAAAGTTCGTCTCTCGGGTATCTCTCTTTCGAGATTTGTTTGTACCCCCAGCCTGATAGTACAACTCATCGGCATGATGACCGGAGCAATCTATCGTGTCTTGGCACGACTTCTCAGGTATAACGTCGTCGTCTGACGAACACGTTTCCTTCTGAGGACTTGTTGCCTTGATGGCATTCTCAAGAGTCACACGTTTGGAACCACGCTTTCGTGAGCATGGGACCTCAACGGGCTCTTGGACTTTGAGTACTTGTAGTCCGATGCGGTCGATTACTAGAATTTTTTCCTAATGAGAAGGCTTTATATTATCATGAGGGCACATGTGACCCCCAGCTCATTGAGTTGCTCGGGGTTCATTCACTGGGCTCAAGCGTTCTTTAATAGAAATTTTACCTCGATCTTAGGGCAGAGGACCCAGGCAATCCTTAAATGGAATTCTAAATCTGGAGAAATCCACACTGCCGTAGGGTTCCACCGGATTCACGGGAGCGGAAGGAGCAGGATCAGGTAGAGACACCTTAACTACCTTCGGTGCGGTTTTAGGCATTGTCTTGGGCTTTGGCACCCAAACTTGCTTAGATCTTGGTGTTTTTTTGACCACCTTTTCCTTTTGCAATTCTCGTGCCTTTTGCACAAGGATCTGGGTATACATAAGAAGTGCGCAGTGCTTCTGGATGCGCTCCTCGAGAGTAGAACAGGTTCATTTGACACGAACCTATTTGTTAATCGGAGGTTGGTAGGAGGATCCTGATGCTTGTTGTGGCGATAGATTAGCCACTTGGCACTTTCTAAACTCTAGATCCGCTTGGTAACGGAGTCCGTCCACCTGATCCAAAGCCTTGGCGAATTAGCACGCGAGTCGTTAGCGTTGCCTTTGACATACTCTCTTTGATAGACTTAGCGCACCTTCAGCAATCGACTCCTTGATCGAGGAGGAGTTCATATCTATAGATCTGGCATTATTGGACACCAGCGGATCGTTGCGATGTGCAACTGCAGCAGCGGTAGCGAGGAGATTGCCTTCTTGGGTTTTCAAATCTGAAGATCAGCGGATCTTCCGGGAGGAGGAGACCTTCCTGCACTTGCGAGGAAAGGCGGATCTGGAGGAGGAGGAGGAGATGTACTCCTCGAACTTCTATTGGTCGAACTCGTATTCAACCTCTTCAGCCATAGGAATCTTGATCGTTGGCTGCAGCATGACAGCCTTGACAGTTAGACTGTTGTCTCCCACTGTGGTTGCCAGCTTGTTTGGGAAGAATGTTGATGTATTCATTACGGTGTTCATTACAACTTCAAACGTTACAATGAAAACAAAAGTTAGTCTTTTTATAAGACCCTTATACTGTAGGTGTATAAAACTGCCTATAGGTCCCTTAACACAGCTCGACAACGCCGATTCGACGAACCGACCATCGGGCGACGTATGCAGACACGATTGTTAGTCTACAACGCCGAAGCCAAGCGATACGCAAAAAAGCGGATTAACAAGGCTACAAAGCTAATGAACCGCACGCAAACAACGGAATAAATCCACTCGCGTGCGGAATCAAGCCAAGGGTTCGAAGAGTCAACGAGTCATCCAACCAAGAGCGGACTCGGACGAATCACGATCGAATCAAGATCAGTTTCGCGAGTCATCCAACCAAGAGCGGACTCGGACGAATCACGATCGAATCAAGATCAGTTTCGGACTCGAACTAAGAAGTGGATTTACTATCAAATCAGGAATCAGATCTACTGCCAAATCAGATCAACAAATACGAGTCCGAATCAACCACGAGACCGGACAAAATGGCACAAAACCACAACACCTAGGGGACTCGGCCAAAACCGAGCCACCTTTAGGTGGCTCGGTGGCCCTCGGCCTGGCCGAGCCACCTGGCCGAGCCAGCTCGGATCTGGGCCCAGATCTGGGCCCAGATCCGCTTTCAATGCCTATAAATAGAGGGCTGTAGGCTCATTTTTAAAAGGTTGTAAAATTTGGAGAGGCGAAGCCCTGCTGGATTGAAGACTCAAAACTTAAAAAAGATCCATGTTTTGGGACTTCGAGGACTTGTTCATCCAGATCTGGTGCTCGGCGATCGTCAACGCCAAATAAGGCAGGTGTTCGAGAGGACCGGATCTCAGATCTACGCAGGCGTACTCCGGATCAAAGCTTGGTCTTTGATCAAGAGAATTAAAGGCTACTATTTCCTTGGCGAAATAGTACCCTCAGCTATTATTTCCTTGGCAAAATAATACCCGTCGTACTGCGTAGATCCGACCGGATCTAGATCTCGCGGTGGTCCACGGATAAACCCCGGCGCAGGCAAACAACCCACGCAAGCGAGCGACCGCAAAACAAGAGCTCGCGATTTGTTCGACAAACAAGGAGAAAGTTGTAATCTTCTTCTATTTTCTTTGATTTTCATTGTAACCGGATCTTATAAAAAGACCGGATCTTATAAAAAGACCGGATCTTTGTAACTCAAAAAGCTGTTATTTAAGATAACGATGGAATCAATGATGAAGAAAGACACGAGCAACGATTTTTCCCGCGAACAATCTGGTGACCACAGTGGGAGCCGCCGATCTCGCTGTCGAGATCGGAGCGTCGCAGCCGCGGATCTCAATCCCGGTCGTGGAGGAGGTCGAATACGAGTTCGACCAGTAGAAGTTCGAGGAGTACTTGTCGTCCTCGTCCGGATCAACCTCCCCCTGCAAGTCCAAAAAGTTTTCCTCCAGGAGAAAAACTCGTTGGTATGAAGACGTTGAAAACACCAACGAAGATCTCGCCCCGTTTGATGCCAAAGTCGCATCAGGTGAGATTCCTCCAATTCCCAACCAGGACAGATCTACTCTGGCCAACCCTTCTGCCGTAGGGGGCGTGGTGACTCTCTCGAAGAGAGTCCGCCAAAGGCGTTGCGAAACAATTCGTAAAGGCCATGGAGTCTGTTGACGGGATCCGCTACAACGCGGATCTGAAGAACAAGAGAGGTAATAAGCCTCAACAATCGATGAATGGTGGTTCCTCCAAGCCGCCAACAATGGAATGGGTCCGTGTCAAATGGAACCGTTCGATGCTGGAGGAGCGCATTCGCAAGCGCCGTGCACTATCAGTGCAGGCACGGGCTCAAGCTGAAGAAGCCCGTAGAAAGCTGCAGAAGGAAGTGGCCAAGAAACCGCCATCAATTTGCAAAGTTTGGAGGCCGAAATCTAAAGCGGCGATTCAGACTAAGGAGCAACAACTGCAGCTTTCAAAAGTGCAACTTCCAGTGAATCAATCCAAACCGCCGATGATTTCCACAACTGTTCCGGGAGATCCCGCAGGACCATCCCAGAAAAGGAAGTCAGTCTTGGAGCGCCTCGGTCCACTCCCCGAGGAGCGAAGCAAAGCTCCAATCCAAGGACGTTTGGGCCCACTAAGAAAACCCCGAACGAATCAACATGATGGGGGTCGCCGCAACCCTCAACATGACAAAGAAGTCATGGCACCCAAGCGCACTACTTTGCGCATTAAAGTTCAGGAGCCCGTTGAGAATTCACGCCCACAAAGGCACGTTTCGAGGCGCGTGACTCTCGAAAGTCCGAAGAAGGTAATTCACTCTCAGAAGGAAACATTATCGTCTGATGATGATTGCGTTATACCTGAGAAATCATGCCAACACACGATAGGTTGCTCCGACTTTCAAACGGAAGAGCTGTACTATCGTGCTGGGGGTACGAGCAAAGCCAGAAAGAGGAGTCCTCGAAGGCTAGAAACTCAGTGCCCTTGTTCAAAGCTCATTCGGGCGGTACTGTCTGAGTGCAACTGCATCAAGGCAGTCCCCGAGAGAATTTCAGTGTTCGAAAGGCTTAGTACCGAAGCGCCAAAACCAAGGCATAGGCGTTTCTGACAAAGCAGAACGGTGGTTGAAGATGGAGAATTTCCGACGGTCACCACCAATATGACCAGCAAAAGGGCATCAACACGGGATAATCCCGAGTCAATTCCGCCAATACCCCGCTATCTAACTCGTCTGAGGTTTGGAGCCATCATACGAGGAACTTATGGTAGGGTTCGGACAAGATTACCGTCGGAAGATGAAGAATCGGATTCCTGCTTTGCTGTCGCATCAGATAACACGGTATCCAGCGATGGACAACCCCGCGAGTCGCTGATGATAAGCGCGGAACAAGTGGCCAAGATGCTCGAAGAAGCCATGGCTAAACAGCAAGAGAGCTTCAAGATCGAAATGCAGATGGCCATGCAGAGTATGAGAGAAATGCATGACCAACAAATCCAGGCACTGACATTGATTTCCGCTCAAGAGGTGAAGAAAACAGGTATTCCTTGTCCATACCCACGAGAATGGGAATCAATCTCCTATCCGGCGAAGTTCAGTCTAATTAACTTCACGCCGTTTAATGGGATGGGTTCACCCACTCAGCATTTGATTTACTTCAAATCGCACCTGGGTGTTATCTCTGGCAATGAGCCTCTGATGGTACGGTCCTTCGTTGGCACTCTTCGCGGAGCCGCCTTCGATTGGTATCGCCGCCTCAAGCCAGGTAGCGTGAATAGCTGGGACGATATGGAGATTAAGTTCCTCACCAACTTCTTCGACGACGACACCGAGATATCTATCGGATCATTGCTCGATGAGAAGCAGAAAGACGGGGAATTGGTTGACACCTTCGTCAAAAGGTTCCGGAACAAGGCGATGAATTGTCGGGACCCGATCACTGAGGAGTTCATTCTCCAGACTTGCCACAACAACCTTGCACTGGACGTGTTGGAAGCAATGGGAACAGCACCGTCTGACACTTGGAAATACTTGAAGGTGCGCGGTGAACAAGCCGAACGCTTCCTCCGAAGGAAGAAGGCCGAGGGGAACCGACCGACGGTTAATCCGCTGAACTCAAACTTCGCTTCTCGTGGTAAGGGCAAAACACCTGCAGCTGCTGATGGTGCTAATCAAACGTCACAACAGCAATCCCGAAGGCAGCAAAAGACTTCGGGTCCGAGACTCCAAAAAGAGTACTCTTTCAAGGACGAAGACGTTCCAGCCATCTTCGAATCCCTCCTTGAAAGTAACAAGATCAAGCTACCACCTATCACAAATCAGGAGGAAGCTGACAACACGACGGATCCAAAGTACTGTGCATACCACAGGAGGGTCCTTCATCCCACCAAGGATTGCTTTACTCTCAAGAATAGCATTCAGACCTTGGTTGAAGCCGGCGTCATAACGCTAAGGTAAGCCAGTTGAGAACGGCACCACTCCGATAAGTATAAGAGTATAAACTGCTTCTTAAGACTCCAAAGAGTATACGAGTATAAACTGTTTCTCAATCCTCCAACAGGTGCAAGAGGTTAAACTGTTCCCTGCGTACTCCAATAGGTATATGAGTCTAAACTGTTTCCCACTTTTGACGGGAAGTTCCTGGGGAATATTATGCTAATATTCTTAAGGATAACCCGGTCAGGTAACTGAGAATAATGTCTGAACCAGTTCCGCGAAGGAAGCTGGGGGTGGACGATTTATGTAACGGGAAGTTCCTAGAGAATCATAAATTCTTAAGGATAACCTGAACATGCGATTGAGGATAACGTATTCCCAGTTTTGCAAGAAATCTGGGGGTGGATAATTCGTGTAACGGGAAGTTCCCGAAAGAATGTTAATATTCTTAGGGATAACCCGATCGATATGAACAAAGTGATGTACACTAAATCTCTCACCGATCAGACCAATTGACGGTGGGACCACAAAATTCGATCAAGTTTAATCCAATCAAACTTACGCTATGTTCGTGCACTCAACACTTTCATAGTTAGGGTCCGGATATAATAAATCTTGATCTGTCACCTGGTCAAACCTTTCTACAGTTAGGACCACAACCAAAATCCCCCTCTCGATTCTCCCAATGAACGAGAGGCACACAAATCGAGCGATCAAACCTTCTTACAGTTAGGACAGTTAGGACCAAAACCAAAAATCCCTCTCGATTCCTCCAATGAACGAGAGGTCCACCTTTAAATCAAGTGATCAAACCTTCCTATAGTTAGGGTCACCTCAAACTCTCGCTTGGTCAAACCTTCCTACAGTTAGGACCAAAACCACGATTCACTCTCGATAAACGAGAAATTCATCTTTAGTTCGGTAATCAAACCTTTCGACAGTTAGGGTTATTTAAATCTTTTCGATTCTCGGAGTGGAGATCCCAGTCTTAGTTTCACCTTTCCGGATTCTGAGGGTGGAGATCCCACCCCGAGTCTCCTTTCCAGCTGAAGATAGAATATAAAATTCTTCTTCTTCAGTGTCGGGAGATAGAATATAAAATTCTTCCTCTCCCATTTCGGGTTCGTCTTTGCCCCAAGAGAAGACACCAACCTTTTCCAAAAAATTTGTCAATTTAGGATTCATCTTAGGAAGTTTATCCCGAATCCTAAGCAGGGATAAGTCTGCGCCTAACACGCGCTGCCGGTTTAGTCTTTTTCCGCACAAAAAGACACCAGAGTTCGATTCTGGGGTATTCTATCCCGAAACCTAAGCAAGGATAACACATATTCAATATTGTGACAGGTTGTTATTAATAACACCAGAATCCATACCTTACACGCATGGGGAATTTCATCCTGAATCCTAAGAAAGGATATGTCGACGCCTAACACGCGTCGCCGGTTTAGTCTTTTTCCGTGGAAAAAGACACCAGAGTTCGATTCTGGGGTATTTTATTCCGAAACCTAAGTAGGGATAAGTCAGCGTCTAATACACGTTGCTGGGTAGCCTATTACCATAACAATGGCGAAGTCTACGTATTCGAAGTCGTAGCAGCAAAGTCTGAGAGAATTCACTCTCTTAGCACAACGTTACATGCGGAACAAATTTATACAATTCGCATGCTAGCCCGACTCAAACGGTAGTCGGTAAAGGCTTATCAAACCCGTTGAAGGCTGGGAGTTAGCCAAAAATCCTAAAGTCAACGCCTAACACGCGTCGCCGGGTAACCTATTCTCGTAACAAATGGTAAAGCCTATGTATTCAACATCATAGCACAAAGTCTAAGGGAGTTCATTCCTTTAGCACAACGTCACATGCGGAACAGACTAAAACAATCCGCATGTAAGCCTGATTCAAACGGTAATCGGTAAGAGCACGTCAAATCCGTTGAAGGCTGAGGATTTGCCAAAAATCCTAAGTCAATGTCTTATACACGTTATTGTTTAGTCTTTTCACAGGAGAAAGACGAAGTCTACGTATTCAATATCGTAGCACTAAAAGGGTTAACTCTTTTAGCTTAACGTCACATGCGGAACGGACTTGAACAATCCGCATGCTAGCCCGACTCAAACGGTAGTCGGTAAAGGCTCATCAAACCTGTTGATGGCTGAGAATTTGCTAAAAATTCTATAAATACGAGTCATAGATGTATCAACTCTGTAGATTGGTCTCGTGACTCGAGTATCTGCCACGCTCCAATTCCTTAAGAGCTTAAACTGTATATACTCCAACTTGGACGCCGGACAACGCGTTGCAATGAAGCTTAGACGCCGGACAACGCGTCACAAGGAAGCTCAAACGCCGGACAACGCGTTATAAATGAAGATTCAACGCCGACGACCGATGGTCAGTTCTATGTTGAAATAACCAACTCGAGCTAAAAGTCAGAAAATCGAGAATCGACTTCAAATTCAAAATTCCGACAGACGGTCAGACAACAAATGCAACACCGGAACCCTTACAGACATTCAACAAAGCACCGAACTGCCTGGGGGACTGAAGGAATCAAGAAAGGAAGCCACTCCAAATATCCCGTCGTAACCAATCGAAGAATAGGACAATCATATCCAAAGTATTCCAGACTCTTCTATAAAAGAACGAGGCTGAAATACTTTGGAGGGGGTATCTGTAGGCGTATAAAACTGCCTATAGGTCCCTTAACACAGCTCGACAACGCCGATTCGACGAACCGACCATCGGGCGACGTATGCAGACACGATTATTAGTCTACAACGTCGAAGCCAAGCGATACGCAACGAAGCGGATTAACGAGGCTACGAAGCTAATGAACCGCACGCAAACAACGGAATAAATCCACTCGCGTGCGGAATCAAGCCAAGGGTTCGAAGAGTCAACAAGTCATCCAACCAAGAGCGGACTCGGACGAATCACGATCGAATCAAGACCAGTTTCGGACTCGAACTCAGAAGTGGATTTACTGCCAAATCAGGAATCAGATCTACTGCCAAATCAGATCAACAAATCAGAGTCCGAATCAACCACGAGACTGGACAAAATGGCACAAAACCACAACACCTAGGGGACTCGGCCAAAACCGGCTCGGCCAAAGCCGAGCCACCCATGGGTGGCTCGGCCCAGAGCCGGCCACCTATAGGTGGCCGGCCCAGTTCTGTGCGCGGGCACAGTGAAGAGAGGCTATAAATAGGAGGGGTGGTTCATTTGTTCAAAGGTGGGATTTTTTGGAGGCGAAGCCCTGCTGGATTCGAAGCTCAGATCTAAAAAAGATTTAAGCTTTGGAACTTTGAAGACATGCTCATCCAGATCCGGTGCTCGGCGATCGTCAACGCCAAATAAGGCAAGAGTTCGAGAGGACCGGATCTCAGATCTACGCAGGCATACTCCGGATCAAAGCTTGGTCTTTGATCCCGAGAATTAAAGGCTACTATTTCCTTGGCGAAATAGTACCCTCGGCTATTATTTCCTTGGCGAAATAATACCCGTCATACTGCGTAGATCCGACCGGATCTAGATCTCGCGGTGGTCCACGGATAAACCCCGGCGTAGGCAAACAACCCACGCAAGCGAGCGACCGCAAAACAGGAGCTCGCGATTTGTTCGACAAACAAGGAGAAAGTTGTAATCTTTTTCTATTTTCTTTGATTTTCATTGTAACCGGATCTTATAAAAAGACCGGATCTTTGTAACTCAAAAAGCTGTTATTTAAGATAACGATGGAATCAATGATGAAGAAAGACACGATTTTCACCGCGAACATATACAATGAAAACAAAAGAAAGTACAACTCTCGTCAAACAGCACAACGGGTGTTTATCACCCGCTACTTGCATGGGATCTTGGCCTGTGACGGGGACGTTGATGTCTGTGGACCACCAAATGATCAGATCAGATATGGAGGTTCGTTGATTCGTGAAGGAATCAGGAAGCCGAAGCAATTATCTCGGTAATAGCGAGATAATCACTCTTCTCGATGTCACCGTAACGGAACAATCTTAAGGCAAAAGATCGGGAAGTGTAGATCTAACGAGCTCCTCTTCTTTATGCCGACGAACTTGATCCGATCTCCTCCTCTCTTTTGAAATTTGTGCTCCTTCAATCTTCAGTTCATTCAGCAGGGCTTCGCCAACGCTCGATAATTCCAGATCTAAAAAAATAAAGGCCCTGGAGCTGTATTTATAGGCTTCAGGAGCCCTGTTTTCGGATAAGAACGACCGATTCGCTCTTATCTTCAGTTGTAACCACTTAACCACGTTCTTGGATGATATCTTGTTAGTTGGAACAAATCTAGACGGTTAACGATCGAAAAACAGCTTAAATCTACCAAAAATAGCATTTTTGGACTACAGACACCTGTGGGTGTCTCGGCCAAGGTTTGGCCAAGACACCACTTGGTGTCTCGGCCAAGGTTTGGCTGAGACACAACTTGGTGTCTCCGCCAAAGCGCGTTCTGTCTTTTTTCGTCGTATCTTCATTGTCCGAACTCGGAATTATGTGATTCAAGATGTGTTGGAAAGCTAACAAGGAGATCTATAAGCTCCCATGATTGAATCACATGTGAAGTAGACAGGATATGAGGGGTGCTTCATATTTTGTAAGTGACGCGTAGCTCCCGATCAGTTCGTGTTTGGTTATTCTGAAGTTCCGTTGCTTCACACAGTCCATCGACTCACTTCATGTGCTTGTCGATATCAAATAAACTTTTGTGACTTGGATAGTGATGTTCATCATCTTCTCTCTATCGTGAGCCGTGTACGGGAATTCGTGGGTAATTTTTAACGCATACATGTATATATATAATAGTTTTAGTGATAGTTGTGTAAACTACATTAGAATATGGAGTGATGCTTTTGTGAAACTAGGAAGTATAATGCGGAATAATGGGTTGCTAAAAGACTCAAGAAATGTAACAGTAGAAGACCAGCTTATCATGACATTGAACATTTTGGATCACAAATCTAAAAATCGCATTGTGAGGTCTCATTTTATTAGATCAAGGGAGATAGTCAGTAGATATTTCAACAATGTATTAGAAGCAATTATTTACTTGCATGGACACTACATGAGACAAGTCCCTAATGACCTTCCCCAAGAGATCCTTAACAACCCACTATTCTACCATTATTTTAAGGTATATCTGTACTTTAAGAAAGGTTATATGTAAATTCAATAAAAATAAATGTTAACTTACTTTTGTGATACATATATTATAGGATTGCATTGGTATGATAGATGTGACTCTTGTTGATGGATTGCTATTGATTAATCTAGTTGCACAATTTCAAGGCCGCAAAGGTGTTACACAGAATGTGCTTACAACTTGTACCCCAAATAAGCTGTTCGCATATGTTTTAGCGGGTTGGGAGGGGTCTACAAATGATTATAAGATTCTCTAGGATACATTATCTAGACCACAACCATTTGTATTGAGAGTCTTTGATGTTAATTGTTTAAAACTTTAACTTAAAAAATTGATTTTAATATGTAAACTTGACTTCCTTGCAATTTTTCTTAAAAAAAATTATAGGCAAATACTATTTATGTGATGTTGCGTACCCTATCATGCTTAGGTTTCATCTCTCCATACCAAGGTGTTTGTTAATATTTGAAAGAACATTCGGGTAAGACACCTAAGAATAGAAAGAAATTGTTCAATCTAAGGTATTTAAACACCTAAGAATAGAAGGACATTGTTCAATCTAAGGCATTCTTCTTTAAGGTCTATGATTGAATCTACATTTGGCACTTTGAAGAATCATTTAAAGATTTTATGCGCTAAGCCATATTACCCATTTCCTACACAAGTAGATATTGTATTCGCATGCACGGTACTTCATAACTTCATTGCAACAGTTGATCCAAGTGATTAACTACTCAACAAGTTCGATTTTAATGGAGATATTGATGGTGCAGTGACAATTGAAAATGACAATAATTTCGTTGATTTTACTCAAACTCAAACCCAAAGAGAATATTTTGAATCAAGAAATGAGTGGAAGAATCTTATGGATGACATTGCTTGGGCGATGTGAGTTGATTACTGTGATAAATATAATCATGGAGTAACCACTAAGACTTAGTTCTCATATTTGTTGTATAATTTATAATCGTTTATGTACTCTTTAACTCTATGTTTGGCTTTTATTATGTTTTGATTTTCATTCATGTATTCATATTTTTCTTATTCTATATATTATATTGTATCTAACTCTCTCTATTGAATTAGTGATGGATAATAACACATCATTAAGTGGGAGAGATAATTATAAAGGTAAGGGTGTAGTTCCATTTCAACCTCCACCACCTCAACCTGCTCAGTCTATGCATCAATGCAATAGTGGGTATTGTCCATTTTAGTAGTTCTACTTTGGACAATCACCTCATGTATTTCCCAACATGTCATTTCATGATGGCAATTACTTTCCCATGCACCACCAACCGGGGACATTTATGAACATGCTAAGTTCTCCTACTTTGCCTCCACAATTTCATAGCCTCAATATTAGTGGGATGCAATTTTTTCCTGCTAGTGGTTATGGTTTCAAATCCCGAGTCAGGCTCCGAACGAGTGCTCATAAAAGTAGGGGAAGCAACCTCACCAAATCCTAAGAAGAAGAGGAAAAACACCTCAATAAATAAAAAAAATAGAGAGATTGTCAGTTCTTAAGGGAACAAATGTTTATTTTGGGATTCCTGTTATGATAATGAGCTTATTCCATTTCTTGCTAACTTGGTAAAAAAGGGTTACAAACCCGACAAAAGCTTTTAAGAGAACCACTTACAATATAGCTAGCACACATAATAATTAGAAGTTTAACACTATATTTAAGTGGGATCATATCATGCACTGCATCAAAACTTTTCGTACAAGATTCTGTGATATAGAAACTTATTATAATCTTAGTGGTGTTCGATGGGATGATAGCACCAAGATTGTCATCATGGATACGAATTATTTGGATAGGTGGATTGAGGTAAATAAACCCATATTGCATTTTTATTGTCTAATTTTCTCATTCTCTCATTTTTGTTAAATTAATTCACATATACTTTTTAGGATGAGAGCATTAAGAATGCTAAGGTTAGGCAGTATGTTAATAAACCCTTGAAGCATTATCATGAGCTTGCACTCATAATCAGGGATGATCAAGCTAGAGGGGACTTGTCTAACGATGCTTGGAAAACGTTTAGTCATAGTGAGTCCATAAATCCTTAATACGGGTGTATCTTCTTTATTGCTTCAGGAGCTTAGCGATCCTCATTGGAGCTTGAGGATAGACAATTCTCATGGTAAGTTGAGAATAAAGGCGTGGGTGGAGCCATTGGTGGCGGTGAAAGAAGTCAATGTCAGGAAAACGACTATGAAATCAGGAAGCAAGCAAGCACTCTGGCTGGTCGACTGGGTTTCCAACATCGGTCAACCACAAAGGCCAGACCGGTCGACCGATCGCTCATCGTCGGTCGACCAAAAACAGATAAGCCTACAAGGTTTAAAACTAACTCTCTGATCGGTCAACCGAACCAAGCAGGCCGGTCGTCCGCATCGCGTTCCTGGTTGAATCTGGATTCCTTTTTTATGCTTGTTCCGAGTTCCAGTGGGCTTGGTTATTTAAGATTTTATCATCCACGTTGTTGGACTTATTAATAGGGATTATTTAGGGTTTCTCAATAGGATATTAACAAAAGAGAGATTCTAATCAAGAGATTAGGGTTTAGAGAGAATAGAGAGATTGTTCTTTATTCTAGAAAAATTATGAGAGAGAGATTTTGTAATCTTCTATTCTTCATAATCTAGAGAAGGTATTTTTCTTCGCCTATTGAATTATATTGTGTGTTTTGCTATTTTCTTCTCAAACCCACCTTTGATAATATCTATGATCAAAGGTGCTCGATCGGCGACTCGTATCAAGTTGGTATTAGAGCAATCAGATCCTGTGAAGGTGTATCCTGTGTATGATCCTTACTCGATCGGAATACAAGTAGCTAGATGGGATCCTTATTTCATTGGAAGAGGTCTAGAAATCAAGGAAGAAGAAGAAGATGGCAGATAACAGTAACACAGCGAGGCTTGATGCATTGGAGAAACAGATCGAAACAATAGGGTCGACTCTCACACAACTCGTCGATCTCATCCATAGAGGTAACAAATAGGGGAAATCTTCTTTGATGTTCAAGAAGAAACCTGTAGAGTCCGGTGGGGAGAGTGAAAATTCAAATTCCGATGAGGAGGTCGAGGTCGTCAGGGATGTTCTACATCAAGGGAGTAAGGGTCCTTACCAGAATATGAAGATTGATTTCAGAGTAGAGATTTATGTTTATGATGAGAGTGTTAACATAAAAAGGCTTGATGATTTGATCGAACGTATGGAGACTTATTTTACTCTTTATGGATATTTGTCAAAAGTGAAGATCGTTTTTGCAACATTGAAGCTTTCAGGGTACGCGTTGAAGTGGTGGAAATCCTATGGCAAGCAAGAGAGGAAAACATTGTCCTGGAACAAGTTTAAGGAGTTGCTAAGAAAGCAGTTCTACCTAGTGGGATTCTATGAAGAGCGTTGGTACAAGTGGTACGACTTGTGCTAAAGATTCAATCAAACTATTCAAGAATACACTACAGAGTTTCAGTAGCAAGCGATGGTCCAAAACATTATGATGGAGGAGTACTCTATTTTTATGAAGTATATGGTGGGGTTGAACAAATACATTCAGAAGGAGATGAAGCTATTAACAGTTGAGTCAATTGCGGAGGCGAGCATGAAGGCTATTGGCATTGAAGGCAAATAGAAAAAGAGCAACAAGACGAAGGGAGAAGCCAAGAAAACCGATGGCGAGTCTAGTGGTTCCCAACCTAAGAAGGAAAAGAAGAAGGGTGATCTAGGGAAAGTAGGACTGATTTGTAGTCTTTGTGAGAAGACATGACATGTTGCTGATCGGTGCTGGGAGAAGTATCCTCATCTCAAACCGAAGGGGCTAAAGAAGGAGGAGAAAAAGGCATACGTGATAGCACAAGGTCCAAAAGAAGTTATTGTGATGACGGAGCCCAACAGTAGTCTTAACTTTATAGCATGGAAGCAGGTCACGAAGGAGGACGAAGACCCCTGAGAGTAGCTCTTTGTTCTTAAGTTGTAAGTGAAGACTACTTTGGTGGATGTCATAGTTGATCCAAGCAACGAGAAGAATTTGATATTTTAGGCCTTTGTTCAGAAGCTGGGTATGAAGATGGTCAAGCATCCAAAGCCCTATCTACTGGGGTGGATTCAAAAGGAGACGGGACTGAGTGTGGTTAATCAGTGCACTTTTAGATTTGCACTCCACGAGTTATATATTGACGAGGTCACGTGTGACGTAGTTCTATTGGATGTTTGTCAGGTTATATTGGGCAATCTGTATTTATGGTATTACATAATATATGAAAGATGGGCTCAGAAGTACACATTCACCAAAGATGGTGAGAAGTTCATATTCCATTCGGCATCTCTTCCGAAGGAGACAAACTTGGTGATAGTGAACCGAGCGAAGAAGCTAGTGAATGCAAGTAAGAAGTTTGTCTCACTGGTGGATGCAAGCAAGAAGTTTGTCTTGCTGTTCATTAGGTCTTATGAAGAGCAACTGAAAGAGGATTACAATTTGAAGCGAAAGGTGACTACAACGAGACGGGGGACGAAGGAGTCGTTTCTGATTGGACATCAAGGTCAGGCTCCTAGCAAAGTTAGGTGGTTTAACAGGGAAGGAGAAGCTCAAGAGTTTCCTCAACTAAAGTTCTAACTTGAACAGGACTTCAAGTTCCTAAAGAGGGAGCCATGATACGGGTGTATCTTCTTCCTTGCTTCAGGAGCTTAGCGATCCTCATGGGAGTTTAAGGATAGACGATTCTCATGGTAACTTGAGAATAGATGCGTGGGTGGAGCCGTTGGTGGCGGCGAAAGAAGTCAAAGTCAGGAAAATGGCAAGGAAAATAAGAAGCATGCAAGCTCTCTGGCCGGTCGACCGGGTTTCTAACATCGGTCGACCGTGATGGTCCGACTGGTCGACTAATCGCTCATCGTCGGTCGACCAAAAATGGATACGCCTATAGGGTTAAAACCAACTCTCTGGCTGGTCGACCGAACCAAGCAGGCCAGTCGACCAGATCACGTTCCTGAGTGAATATAGATTCATTTTTAATGTGTATTCCAAGTTCCATTACGCTTGGTTATTTACAATTTTGTCATCTGCGTTGTTAGACATATTAATAGTGATTGTTTAGAGTTTATAAACAGGAGATTAACAAAAATGAGATTCTAATCAAGAGATTAGGGTTTAGAGAGAATAGAGAGATTGTTTTTTATTCTAGAGAGATTATGAGAGAGAGATTTTATAATCTTCTATTCTTCATAATCTAGAGAATGTATTTTCTTTCGCCAATTAAATTGTCTTGTGTGTTTTGTTGTTTTCTTCTCAAACCCACCTTTGATAATTCTGTGATCAAAGGTGCTCGCTCGGCGACTCGTATCAATCCTAGAAATGATTTTGACTCACCTTTGCCTACCTCTTAATCCCCTCAAGGGCACGACTTAGATGATGAGGGCCCTCCTCCGTCTAAGGAAGCACTTGCCTCATCAATTTCTAAGGAAAAGCCATGTGTTGCTAAGGGAATGGCTCGTGTTGCTAAGGGAATGGCTCGTCGAACCAATCTAGATAATGAGCTCATGCAAAAAATGATGGATAAGATAGATGTATTTAGTGTAAACATGAAGTGTGTAAATATGCATTGGACCGAGAAGTTATCCAAGGTCTTATATGCTCATTTACAAGACTTGTTATGGGCATATCTTTGGTTGGTCAAAAAGAGATGATTGATTCATTTCTCAACAATGAGGGTTGAAGAACAATATGAATATGGGTTCATGTGATATTTTATGATTCTCAATTCTAATATACTTGTTAAATCCACTTACTTTTGGTTAAATACGAGTCTTACTTAATTTAGGAAAACTACATTTGATTTTGAACAATATGTTGATGTTGTATTTTGTGGTTGCGGAACATGATGATGATTTAACATATTATTATAATAGGTAGTAATTATTTATATGCATTTACTTTTGGTTGTGCTTGCACTTTGAGCGTATGGTTGCATATGAATATTTACCAACTTTATGTGAATATTACGGAATACAAATTTTACATAAAACTTGTACTTGCAGGAACTTTATAACTCACCATATACGTTATAACTATTCAATTTTATATGGAAACAACCTACAATGTATCTACATTGTATTTGATGGCTACTACTGTAGGATATCAAGGTATCTAGTTGTCATGTCATGATGATTGTCAAATACTGGTGACTTTTTTTACTTTTAGGCTTTGATTATTGTCAAATATTCTGAGGTTAGAAACCTACAATGTTTATAGATATTGTATTGGATGACTAATAATGATGATATTGACAAAGTTATGAGCCCCCAACTATAAATTTTATTTACATGTGGCTGGTATATTTTATGTGATATCAACCAATATTTTCAAATGACTTTTTAGTCATAAAGTTCATTCAAATTTAAACATGCATAAAATAGAAAAGTAGTACACTATAATAGAAAAGTAGTACATGCTTTCATTTTAGCTATTTTAAATAGAATTCTTACCCATGATGCTCTCCAATACAATCCTTACTCAGATTGGTCATAGTTTCGTTGTAACCAACTTCATGTGCGTGTGTTAGGAGAGAATTTTGTTCCAATTCATGTTGGGTATATTTGCAGTAGGGACACTTCCAATTTCTGTTCCGGGCTATAATTTTTATAGTATTAGCTCTTAACATAATTTCTGCTAGTTTCATGATATCTCACATCTCATCTTACTCTCAATCTGCATCTGTATAGGCAATCCATTCTTCAAAGGTGGTTGGATGTTCAGGTTTAGTAATCCTTCAACACTGAGAAAAAATATAGTAAATTGACATTAAAATAAACAACTCTATTTTTTATCAAAAAAGTTTCAAAATTACTTATCTTTGATGATGGTGCTGATGAGGATTCACCAATATCTTTACTTTTCTTACTCATATTTTTTCCTCGTTACCATTTAGTATACAAATATTGCGTTTTATAGATGTATATGGATTGGTACGTTTAGTTGGTGGTTGGATGATGAATTTGACAATATTTATTTGGATTATTACATTTTTTGCTGGTTTTGCCCATTATTTTGAAGTGCTCATGGATTTAAAACCTAATTGGCTTTGTTTCTCATAGTTGACTTAACTACTCAGTCTCAATTATCTACATGCTTGGTATTTCCAAGTTTGGTGCGACTTTCCATTTCATATAGTTATTTATGACTAATTAGGTTATTTATAGGTTTTTACATGTTTTATAAGAAGTTTTCGCTAATTCAAGTTTATGTAGTTCATAACAATTATGAATAGTCATATTATAACAAGTTTCGTATGATTGTCTATATCAAACGTGGATTTGTACACGCATTATGCACAATCTGATTATTTACATGTTTGGATTTTTGAATTTTTATGTTATATGTGTTATTATGTTGAATCAGGTTTTTTTTACAGGTTTCGTGAGAATTTTTCCGCTAGTTCAGGTACATAGTTTATAACAGTTATGATCAATCATGATATTATAGGTTTCATATGATTTTTTTCATGTCAAACAGGTATTTTTCATGTCAAATCAGATATGTAGTTCATATCAGTTACGATAATCATGTTATTACAGGATTGATATTGTTTTTTTATGTCAAACAGATGTTTATGATGAATTTGGTTATTTATTGTTTTTTCATGTTATATCTGAACTTTTATTATGGTAAGATTACCGCCCATAACTAACACAAATAGTTTTCATATTTAGTGAGTTATAAACTTACCATTGTGACCGTATACTACAAACTTCAATACCAACCAAACACAAGAAAAGTGGAAAATGTCAAATCAACAAAAGTTTTCCTCTTTGTTAGATACCAACTAAACACAAGAAAAGCATGTACATTGGTTTCTCATCACGTTTTATATGTGAACCAAATCCAAACAATCTATTTCTTGGAAAAGGTTGGAAAACCTAAAACTTGAGTTTCTTTACACGAAATGGTGTTTCCCTATACCAACTAAGCACAAGAAAAGTGTGTACATTGGTTTCCCATCATGTTTTATATGTGAACCAAATCCAAACAATCGATTTTTTGCAAAAGATTGGAAAACCCAAAACTTGGGTTTCTTTGCACGAAATGGTGTTTCCCTATACATGGTAAACGAACTAAACAGCCCCTAAAGAGAAATGGGGATAAGGAAAATATAAAGAGAATGATTCTTGCTGCCACATTATATATGATATGGATTGAGAAAAATAAAAGATTATTCACTCAAAAGTGGAGATCATATGAGCGGCTTGTTAGGAATGTTACAGTAGCTTTCTTGACTTTGATCCTTTTATCTCCCTTAAGTTGCATGATTAATATGATTGGACTATAGGTTTGTAACCTTTTTGTTTTTCTATTGAATTTATACCATGCCTGGCGTCCTGTTCGTAAACAGTATATCTGAATTTGAATCAACCCAACAAGGGGAAAAAAAAATCCTAACCCACTCTTCAAAAACCAAAAAACGAGAGTGAACATCAAATTGCACGAAGGAACGCGGTTAAGCTTATTTGTTAAACTAACATGACTGAAACTGTCTCGTATGTCCAAGTTAACACACACATGATGATAATCAAGTTATAGATACTCAACTAAAATATTGACTCCATTACTTGACTAAATGCTGAAAATAAAGTAGCACGTACATAGCACTTGTAAGCCACTCTCCTAAAATCTCAGATATCCCCATAATTACAATAAGAATTGATATTGCAAAGTTTAGCATTGCTTCTTAGACGGTAGAAATTGTTCATCAACCATTTCCCGGGCTCTTGGGATCATGGCGGTTGTTAGCGCCAGATCCTGGGTAATCGTTCACTTCGATATCCATTCTTCTAAAGTGTTCCAAAATTATCTGCAATTCTCCATTTTCCACCTACATAGAAAAACATGGAGATGAGGCAATTAGAGAGTAATATTATAACTTTCAACTTTCATTAGGATTTTGAGTTTTATTGTTCTCGTTTAAATAAAAGGAAGAGAGAAAAAGTTCTATATTCTTATTGATTAAGAGGAAAGCGTATTATCCCATACACATACACATTAGAACATCTATAAAAGGAAAACTTTAATAAGAAAAGACAATATAAGATAAAGGAAAATTCTAAATAAGAAGATATAAAATGTAACTAATACATTAATTTGGTCATCTCTATTGAATGCAATGAATCATATAATATCATATAAATCTAGCTTCAATAGTTCTGGAGGAGGCTTTAATGATATCAGAGAAATCTAGCTTCAAGTACGGTCAGGTTAATTAAGTTGTTATCTCCAATTAGCAGGATGATCATAAATAAAAAATAAGGACAATTCAAGGATTAACCACAAACTGTCTTGATTTGTGCTTATCTTGAGTAAAATTTTGATAGTGTAAGCTGAGAGTTGCCCAAAATGTGACAGAGAAATCATGTCGTATGGAAAAGTATTCCAATCCGAGGTTAGTAGGAAAATTAACAAAGCTTATGTTGTGGAAAATTAACAGAGCTTAAGTTAAGGAAAATTAACCAAGCTTAAGTTATTACGTTATTGATCCCACATTGTATTTATATATAACCTTTTTTATTCTTTCAATATAGAACACTATACTTACATATGAGTTTCTCAATATTCTCTCCTTTCATTTGTGAATAAAACTCGATTAGTCACAAAAACCAATGACTTTTCCCTAGCTTGGTCTAAATTGGGATTCAGATCGTCTCCAATTAGGCAATAATTGACGAATATCCAATTCTTTCAATCCTTAACCTTAATCTCAATTTGAAAGGAAAAAATATCGCCACACAAGATCATAACAATCAAGCTAGTGGTTCTCCAAATACCACTACAAGTTTGGTGAATATAATTTTATTTATTAACATCAAATACCTCTAAAACAAATTTTTTTTAAAAATTGAAATAACTATTTTCTAATTCCTCCAATTTTTTTTTATCGGATGTTTCAATTCTCTTCATATATTACTTTCAGAGTTAGGTTGAAATATATCATTTTTATCGATATATTTTTCTTAGTACAAGATTTAGTTATGATTAGAAATAGCATTTGAAAATGGAAGGAAAATTAATTACTTGTCACCTGATCGGAGAGATTTTTTAATTAATCTTTGTACAAGTACTTAATATTTATCATAAATAAAGTTATAGTGATATTTGAAAAACCAGTAGCTTGGTTGTTAAAATTCTATATCGGGATCTCTTATCCCTTGAAATTGAGATTGAGGGTGAGTATTGAAAGAATTGGATACTCTCCAATTACCATCTAATTGAAGCCAAATCCTCTAAATTGACAACTATGGGATCAACAATATGGTCACGAATGTCATCATAAGATCTTTCACCGTCCGGGGACTAATTAGCACTTAATCCCTCCTATATAATGTCGTCGTCCAACCCAAATCATTATCTGTGGAGCACGACTTTCAATCTAAACTAGTATAGTAACTAGGACTACCTTAAGGTTGCACTTTCTATTTAGTTGAGCATACATCGGGAACATCCCCGATGGACTAACCTCGATCCCCTGGGACCACCTGCTCTTTGAAATCACTTGTAGGAAAGAAGTGGATCACGTTGGGTGCTACTCGGGATTAAATAAAGCAAACTATTGACGCAGTACAGAAGTGATTACCTCGGAATTTACCAAAGGGATGTTATCTGAATCCACAAAGAACGATCTTCGAATCCACAAAGAACTTCGAATCCACAAAAAAATATTAAAAGAGAAATACGGCTTACAATTCTCAGCTTAAATAGAAAATAAACAAGACTCCTAGTAAGATAAAAATTACAAAGAAATAGAAAGTATCAAATTCTATCCTAAAAAGATTTTCTATAATAGAGGAAAAAATCATGAATCAAAATTGAATATGTTTGCTAATCTAATTTGACAATAATATTGAATTTATTTCCTAATATAAATAAACTCCAACTTTGTTAATAGAAATAAACTAAAAGTTGATTATTTTTGGATTTTAGCCAAAATTGGGTATTACTGATGAGATTTTAAAAATCTGACAATCTGGTTGGCTCCGTCTCGTTAAGATAGGGGATTTACATATCTTTGAGGAAGCAGACTTCAATTTTTAAAGTCAAATCACTATTTTCCTTAAGTACAATGTCATGATAGTTTCGTGAGCGTAAAGAAATTTATAATAGTTAACCAATATCTCTTTTGGCTGTCTTTTGAAGCTCACAGAAAACTGGTGTAGAATCAGGCTTGTTTTAGTTTTATACTAAATTAGTTTAGGATCAATCAAGATTAGGGGTGGATCAACAAGGAAACCATTTAAATGTCATTTTTTTTTATTGTCAAAGTAGCTTTTAAGTTAGTTTTTTCTGTTGGTCTTGAAAGTGGAGACCCAAACCTAGAATCAAAATCATCAATCACGTGAAAAATAAGCAAGACAGACTCCACCATACCCTGGTGTGGTGTCTGCCACACCCATGTGGCAGGGTGTGGCAGAATCTACCCTGTTTGTCATGGGTGTAGTGTCTTCCACACCCTGATGTGACAGAATTTGCCCTGTTTGCCATGGGTGTGGTGCGCGCTACGCCCGGGTGTGGCAGACTCGTTTTAGAATTCTTATCTGTTTGGGATTGTGTTTTGATATAAATAGAAACACGTCCCTCTAGGGTTTAGAAGAGAAAAAGAACACGGAAAAAGAGGGTTTTGAGGGCTCTTTGAGATCAGAAATCTTAGAGAGAGAGGCCAATTGCAATCATTGTAATCTTCTTAAATTAATCAAAGAATTATGTGGTGTGGCTCCCGAGGACGTAGGCACGTTGCCGAACTTCGTTAAATCTGGTGTGTTCTTTCTTGTTTACTTTCCTACAAGTTTTTATCTTTAATTTATGGTGAATTTCTTTCTTGCTCAACTCTCAAACACAAGATCCGGAAGGGTACGGATTTGATTTGATTATTTCGAATCCCTAACAACTGGTATCAGAGCTTCGTTCAGCAAATTTGTGAGAAAGAGAGTCATGACAAAGGAAATCAATTCTAAGATTGAGAAGTTTGACGATTCAAACTTCGCCTACTGGAAGTCGCAATGGAGGACTATCTGTAGCAGAAGGACTTGTATCGCCCGTTGATGGGCAAGGATAAGGGACGGAAAAAAGAGGAGTCAGACGATGATTGGAAGATACTAGATAGGAAGGCTCTAGGGTAAATCCGGTTGTCGCTCGCCAAGACAGTCGCACACAACATATTGAAGGAGAAGACGACAGTAGGGCTTATGGAAGCGCTAGCGAAGATGTACGAGCAACTGTCTACAGCAAAGAAGGATGCGGGTGAGCAGGAGGCTCATATCGTGCAGGATGCTTTGATCCTTGATATGGACAGCGATTCGGATTCTTGGGTCATCGACTCAGGAGTCTCTTTCCACGTCACTGCTAATAAGAAGCTTCTTCAAAATTATTTAGCAAAGGACTTTGGAAAAGTGTATTTGGGGGACAATGAGCCCTGTAATATTGTTAGAAAGGGCAAAATGCAGATTCAGATGAAGGGCTCTAAGTGGAACATAAAGAACGTGAGACACGTACCGAAGTTGAAGAGAAATTTTATTTCGGTAGGACAACTTGGAGCAGAAAGATATGCTTCGATATTTACTGGGGATTCATGGAGGATCTCCAACGGTACGATGGTTGTTACCCGAGGTAACGAAACAGGAACACTCTACCTCACCTCACATGCGAGTGATACTCTCGCAATTGCAGCTGGCAAAGAGAGTACGAATCTGTGGCACAACAGGTTGAGACACATTAGCGAGAAGGGAATAAAAATTCTACATTCATAGGGAAAGCTAACTAGGATTGATTCTTTGGAAGTCGGGATTTGTGAAGACTATATCTTTGGGGAGCAGAAGAGGATTAGTTTCTAGAAGGGTGGAAGGCCACCTAAGTCTCAGAAGCTAGAGTTTATTCATACAGATGTATAGGGTCCAGCCAGTGTGTCTTCTTTTGGCGAATCGAGATACTATATCACCTTTATTGACGATCACTCGAGGAATGTGTGGGTTTACTTCATGAAGCACAAGTCTGAGGTGTTCGGAGTCTTCAAGAAGTGGAAGGTCATGGTGGAGAACGAAACAGATCTGAAGGTGAAGTGTCTGAGATCAGACAATGGTGGAGAATACGAGCTGGAGGAGTTCAATAGGTTATGTGCTACGAATAGTATTCGCTTAGAGAGGACTACTCCAGGGATGCCGCAACAGAACGACATTACGGAGAGGATGAACAAAATCTTAACGGAGCGTGCCAGGAGCATGCAATTATATGCAGGTCTGCCTAAAATATTTTGAGCGGATGCGGTGCATACGGCGGCTTACCTTATTAATCACGGTCCATCAGTTCCATTGGATTTTGGGATTCCAGAGAAGGTTTGGAGTAGCAAGAAGGTCAATCTCTCAAACTTGCGCGTATTTGGCTGTGTGGCTTATGTTCACATTAGTGATCATGTGGACAAGCTAGAAGCTAAGTCACAAAAGCGTACATTCATTGGGTACGACATTGATGAGTTCTGGTATCGTCTTTGGGATGAGAACAACAGGAAGATCATTAGGAGCCGAGACGTTATATTCAATGAAGAGGTAATGTACAAGGATAGAGAAATTGCCAATGATAGCCAAAGCAGTGGGAGCAGTATTTCAGATGCAAGTGGATCCGAGTACATGGATTTAGAGGAACTTCCAGATAGGGGTGAAGATGTTTGTTCTGACCGAAGAACGGAGGAGGCTCCAAGTACAGAAGCAACTACCCAAGGCGTGGAGCTTAGAAGACCATCCAGTGTACCCAAACCGAATCCTAGATATCTTTTATCTCTTGATTACTTATTGTTGACAGATAGCGGTGAACCGGAGTACTTTGAGGAGGCTATGTGTAGAACCCCGTAAATTTATTAATGAATATATTGAGTTATTAGTGGTAAACATTTCTTTTGAGATGTGCGATTGCGTGCGGCGACGTCGCGAGACTCGCGGTCACCAACAGAACAACTGGCGGCTATGCTTCTTCAATTGCTGATCATCCCCTTGATTTATCTAATAGAATTCTTGCTAGTGGTTCCGAAGCATATTGTATCACTTTATTAATATATTTATGGTTATTCA
>NC_033795.1:70774350-70774621 GCF_001876935.1 Asparagus officinalis | reverse complement strand
TGATGATGATTGCGTTATACCTGAGAAATTGTGCCAACACACGATAGGTTGCTCCGACTTTCAAACGGACGAGCTGTACTATCGTGCTAAGGGTACGATCAAAGCCAGAAAGAGAAGTCCTCGAAGGCTAGAAACTCAGTGCCCTTGTTCAAAGCTCATTCGGGCGGTATTGTCGGAGTGCAACTGCACCAATACAGTCCCCGAAAGGGTTTCGGTCTTCGAAAGGCTCAGTACTGAAACGCTAAAGCTAAGGCCTAGGCGTTTCCGACAA
>NC_033795.1:70761595-70774340 GCF_001876935.1 Asparagus officinalis | reverse complement strand
GGAGAATTTCCGAGGGTCACCACGAATATGACCAGCAAAGGGACGTCGACACAGGATAATCCCGAGTCGATTCCGGAAGTACCCTGGTATCTAACTCGTCTGAGGTCTGGAGCCATCATACGAGGAACTTATGGTAGGGTTCGGACAAGATTACCGTCAGAAGATGAAGAATCGGATTCCTGTTCTGCTGTCGCATCAGACAATACAGTATCCAGCGAGGGACAACCCCGTGAGTCATTTATGATAAGCGCGGAACAAGTGGCCAAGATGCTCGAAGAAGCCATGGCTAAACAACAGGAGAGCTTCAGGTTCGAAATGCAGATGGCCATGCAGAGTATGAGAGAAATGCATGACCAACAAATCCAAGCATTGACGAACCAGCAAGGCAAGCCAAGTCGTCGTAACCAGGTTCATCAGGAAGATGAGGACACAAATGCGAACGAGACTCATAATGTCAATAATCCTCCCATCAATGCAGGGGGTGGTAATGAGAATGCTGATGAAGACTCAGGTGAAAACCTAAAGATTAAAAATCTCGAGAGCAAAATTAATATGTGGATTTCCACTCAAGAAATGAAGAAGACGGGCATCCCTTGTCCATACCCACGAGAATGGGAATCAATTAACTTTACGCCGTTTGATGGGAAGGGTTCCCCCACTCAGCATTTGATTTATTTCAAATCGCACTTGGGTATTATCTCCGGCAATGAGCCTCTGATGGTGCGGTCCTTCGTTGGCACTCTTCGCGGAGCCGCCTTCGATTGGTATCGTCGCCTCAAGCCAGGAAGCGTGAATAGCTGGGACGACATGGAGACTAAATTCCTCGCTAATTTCTTCGACGACGACACAGAGATATCCATCGGGTCGTTGCTTGACGAGAAACAAAAGGACGGGGAGTTGGTCGACACCTTCGTCTAGAGGTTCCGGAACAAGGCGATGAACTATCGAGACCCGATCACTGAGGAGTTCATCCTACAGACTTGCCACAACAACCTTGCATTGGACGTGTTAGAAGCGATGGGAACAGCACCGTCTGACACTTGGAAAGACTTGAAGGTGCGCGGTGAACAAGCCGAGCGCTTCCTCCGAAGGAAGAAAGCCGAGAGGAACCGACCGATGGCTAATCCTCCGAACTCGAACTTTGCCTCTCGTGGTAAAGGCAAATCACCTGCAACAGCTGTTGACGCTAACCAGACGTCGCAAAAGCAACTCCGAAAACAGCAAAAGGCTTCGGGTCCGAGACTCCAAAGAGAGTATTCCTTCAAGGATGAAGACGTTTCAGTCATCTTCGAATCCCTCCTTGGAAGCAACAAGATCAAGATACCACCTATCACAAATCAGGAGGAAGCTGACAACACTACGGACCCAAAGCACTGTGCATACCACAGGAGGGTCGTTCATCCCACCAAGGATTGCTTTGCTCTCAAGAATAGCATTCGGACCTTGGTTGAAGCCGGCGTTATATCGCTCAATTAAGTCGAAACTCCAAAGAGTATACGAGTATAAACTGTTTCTCAATCCTCCAACAGGTGCATGAGGTTAAACTGTTCCCTACATACTCCAATAGGTATATGAGTCTAAACTGTTTCCCACTTTTAACGGGAAGTTCCTGGAGAATATTACGTTAATATTCTTAAGGATAACCCGGTCAGGTAGCTGAGAATAATGTCCGAACCAGTTCAGCAGAGGAAGCTGGGGGTGGACGATTTATGTAACGGGAAGTTCTTAGAGAATCATATATCCTTAAGGATAACCCGAACACCCAACTGAGTACAATACCAGACCCGGTTTTGCAAAGGAAGCTGGGGGTGGATGATTCATGTAACGGGAAGTTCCCAAAAGAAATCCATATAGTGTATTCTTAGGGATAACCTGGTCACCACAGCAAGGTAATGAATAAGAAACTCCCATTCAAATTCTCACCACTCTCATTGCTAGAGTCTGGACATAATATTCAGAATTGGTCAAACCTTTCTACAGTTAGGACCAAAACGAAAACCCCCTCTCTATTCCCCCAATGGACGAGAGGTCCACAAATCGAGCGATCAAACCTTCCTACAGTTAGGATCGTCTTAAACCTCCCAATTGGTCAAACCTTCTTACAGTTAGGATCACAATCAAAATCCCCTCTCGATTCCTCCAATGAACGAGAGGTCCACTTTCAAATCGAGTGATCAAACCTTCCTACAGTTAGGGTCACCTCAAACTCCTGTTTGGCCAAACCTTCCTACAGTTAGGGTCAAAACCATAATTCACTCTCGATAAACGAGAAATTCATCTTTAGTTCGGTAATCAAACCTTCCGACAGTTAGGGTTATCCGAATCTTTTCGATTCTCGGAGTGGAGATCCCACTCTCAGTTTCACCTTTCCGGATTCTGGGGGTGGAGATCCCACCTCGAGTCTCCTTTCCTTCTTTGTTCGGGGAATAGAATATAAAATTCTTCCTTCCCCATACCAATCCTTTTCGAAGAATTCAGGATTCATCCTAGGAAGTTTATCCCGAATCCTAAGCAGGGATAAGTCTGCGCCTAACACGCGCTGCCGGTTTAGTCTTTTTCCGTAGAAAAAGACACCAGAGTTCGATTCTGGGGTATTCTATCCTGAAACCTAAGCAAGGATAAGTCTGCGCCTAACACGCGTTGCCGGTTTAGTCTTTCACCGATTGAAGAAGACACTAGAATTCCAGTCTAGGAAGTTTATCCCGAATCCTAAGCAGGGATAAGTCTGCGCCTAACACGCGCTGCCGGTTTAGTCTTTTTCCATAGAAAAAGACACCAGAGTTCGATTCTGGGGTATTCTATCCTGAAACCTAAGCAATGATAAGTCTGCGCTTAACCTGCGCTGCCGGTTAGTTCTTAACCAATAAAAAAGAACACCCGATCACATATTCAACATTGTGGCAGGTTGTTATTAATAACACCAAAATCCATGCCTTACACGCATGAGGAATTTCATCCTGAATCCTAAGAAAGGATATGCCGACGCCTAACACGCGTCGCCGGTTTAGTCTTTCTCCGTAGAAAAAGACACCAGAGTTCGAGTTTGGGGTATTTTATCCCGAAGCCTAAGTAGGGATGAGTCAGTGTCTAATACACGTTGCTGGGTAACCTATTCCCATAACAATAGCGAAGTCTACGTATTCGAAGTCGTAGCGCCGAGTCTAAGAGAATTCATTCTCTTAGCACAACGTCACATGCGGAAGGGACTTAAAACAATCTGCATGCTAGCCCGACTCAAACGGTATTCGGTAAAGGCTAATCAAATCCGTTGAAGGGTGGGGGTTAGCCAAAAACCCTAAAGTCAACGCCTAACATGCGTCGCCGGGTAGTCTATTCCCGTGAGAAAGACGAAGTCTACGTGTTCAATATCATAGCACTAAGAGCGTTAACTCTCTTAGCACAACGTCACATGCGGAACAGATTTAGATAATCTGAATGCTAGCCCGATTCAAACGGTAGTCGGTAAAGGCTAATCAAATCCGTTGAAGGCTGGGGGTTAGCCAAAAATCCTAAAGTCAACGCCTAACACGCGTCGCCGGGTAGTCTATTCCCGTGAGAAAGACGAAGTCTACGTATTCAATATCGTAGCACTAAGAGCGTTAACTCTCTTAGCACAACGTCACATGCGGAACGGATTTAGATAATCCGCATGCTAGCCCGACTCAAACGGTAGTCGGTAAAGGCTCATCAAACCCGTTGATGGCTGAGGGTTTGCCAAAAATCCTATAAATACGAGAGTCACTGACGCATCAGCTTCATTAGTTGGTCTCGTGACTTGAGCATCCAACGACATTCGAAACCCTAGGGTCAACGCCGCTCAACGCGTAACCCTAGGTCAACGCCAGTCAAAGTGTTACGATCAAAAAGTCAACGTACGACGTTCGAAATCCTAGGGTCAACGCCGGTCAACGCGTAACCCTAGGTCAATGCCAGTCAACGCGTTGCAATCAAACAGTCAACGTACGACGTTCGAAATCCTAGGGTCAACGCCGGTCAATGAGTAACCCTAGGTCAACGCCAGTCAACGCGTTGCGATCAAACAGTCAATGTACAACATTCGAAACCCTAGGGTCAATGCTGGTCAACGCGTAACCCTAGGTCAACGCCGATCAATGCGTTGCAATGAAAGAATCAATACTCCGAAAAGTATACGAGTATAAACTGCTTCTTAATACTCCAATAAGGTATACGAGTATAAACTATCCCCTATTTTTGGTTGAGAAGTTTCTGGAGAATATTTTTCTAAAAATATTCTTAAGGATAACTCAACAACACTACGCCGGACAACGCGTCACAAAATAAAAACTCAACGCCAACAATCGATGGTCAGCTAAAGATTAGAAAGTCAGGAATCGACTTCAAGTTTAAAATTCCGACAACGGTCAGACAATAAATGCAGCACCGAAACCCTTTCAGATAGCCTGGGGGACTGAAGGAACCAAGAATGGAAGCCACTCTCCAAGGTCCCGTTACACCGACTGAAGGTTGGGACAATCATATCCAAAGTATTCCAGACTCTTCTATAACAAAACGAGGCTGAAATACTTTGGAGGGGGTATCTGTAGGCGTATAAAATTGCTTATATGTCCCTTAGCACAGCTCAGCACAAACCGACGAACCATCGAGCAACGTATCCAAACACGAGCGTCAGTCCACAAAACCAAAGCCAAGTGACACGCAACGAAGCGGATTAACGAGGCAACGAGGCTAACGAACCGTACGCAAACAATGGAATACATCCATTCACATGCGGAATCAAGCTAACAGTTCGGTGCTAACGAACCGCACGCAAACAATGGAATACATCCATTCACATGCGGAATCAAGCTAACAGTTCGGTGAGTCAACGAGTCATCCAACCATAGAACGGATTTGAACTCAAACGCCGAGGCGGATTTACTGCCAAATCAGGATTCAGATCAACAAATCAGAGTCCAAATCAACCACGAGACCAGAAAAAACGGCAAAAACCATAACACCTAGGGGACTCGGCCAAAACCGAGCCACCTATAGGTGGCCGGCCAGATCTGTGCCCGGGCACATATCTGAGAGCCTATAAATAGGCCCTTGAGTGTTCATTTTTGGGGGGAACTTTTGGAGGCGAAGCTCTGCCGGATTCAAGGCTCGGAACTTAGAAAGATTGAAGCTTTGGGACTTTGAGGACTTGCTCTTCCAGATCCGATGCTCGGCGATCGTCAACGCCAAATAAGGCAAGAGTTCGAGAGGAACCGGATCTCAGATCTACGTAGTCATCCTCCGGATCAAAGCTTGGCCTTTAATCCCGAGAACTAAAGGCTACTATTTCCTTGGCGAAATAGTACCCTCGGCTATTATTTCCTTGGCGAAATAATACCCATCATACTGTGTAGATCCGACCGGATCTAGATCACGCGGTGGTCCACGGATAAACCCGGCGCAGGCGAAGAACCCACAAAGCGAGTGACCGCAAAACAGGAGCTCGTGATTTGTTCGACAAATAAGGAAAGAATTGTAATTTTCTTTTTCTTTTGATCTCGTTGTAACCGAATCTTATAAAAAGACCGGATTTTTGTAATCGATAAACTATTACAAGAGTGTGCAATGGAATCAATGAAGAACACAATTTTTTCCGCGAACAGTGCAGTCACTTGACCTAAGCATTCTTCGATCAGAACTTTGCCTCGATCCTCGTGCAAAGGACCTAGGCAATCGACTATCCTCACCTTGAATCGGGACAAATCCACGCTATCACGGTGCTCTGCTAGAGGTGTGGATCCAGGTGACCCGCAAAGTGGAGGGTCGAATCCAAGTGACCTGCGATTTGGAGGGTCGGATCAAAGTGACCCGCGAAGTAAAGGGTCGGATCCAAGTGACTCGCGAAGTGGAGGGTCGGATCTAAGTGATCCGCGAAGTGGAGGGTCGAATCCAAGTGACCCGTGAAGTGGAGGGTCGGATCCAAGTGACCCACGAAGTGAAGGGTCGGATCCGAGTGACCAGCGATTTGGAGGGTCGGATCTAAGTGACCCGCGAAGTGAAGCGTCGGATCCAAGTGACCCGCGAAGTGGAGGGTCGGATCCGAGTGACCCGTGATTTGGAGGGTCGGATTTGAGTGACCCGCTTTTCTCGATTTTTTTGGCTGCCGTTTTGGACTTTGGTCTCCAAACTTGGTGCAGTTTTTGTGGCTTCTTTTCCACTTCTTCCCTCTGCAACCTTTTGGCCTCTTGCGTAAGAATTCGCGCATGCGCAAGTAGTACGCGGCGCTTTTTGATCCGTTCTTCAAGAGTTGAACAGGTCCTTTCGACTTGTACTTATTCACTTATTGGTGATTTGGAGGAGAGGGCATTTGTCCACTGTTCGGGCGCTTGGTGTTGCCTAATTTTCAGATCCGCCTCGTAATGGATCCCGTCAATTGACTCCAAAGCCCTAACGAGTTAGCGAGCAAGGTGTTGGCACCACCTTTTACGTGCCCTCTTCGATATGATTGGCACGCCTTCAGTACTCAACTCCTTGATTGAGGAGGAGTTCAAATCCACAGATCCGACCTCGTTGGAAGCCGGAGGGGTGTTGTAAAGCGAGAGGGCAGTAGCAACGGGGGTCTTGATCTTCCTGCGCTTGCATGAGGCGGAGGATCTGGAGGAGGAGGAGGATAGATATTCCTCAAATTTCAGTTGGTCGAATTCGTATTCGACCACTTCTTCAACCGGAATGCAGATCCAAGGTTACGACATGACAGCTCCGGTAGCGAAGCTGTTGGCTTCCACTGTGGTCGTCAGTTTGTTTGCGTCAAAAGTTGATGTATTCATTGTGGTATTCATTACAATTTTAGTCGTTACAATGAAACAAAAAAGATAGTTTTTTATAAGACTTTTACACAATGAAAACAAAAGTTACAACTCTCGTCAAAATAAACGTAGGGAGATCGTTTATCGTCTCCTGCTTGCGTGGGTGTCTTCGCCGGTGCCGGGGTTTATCCGTGGACAACCGTCGATCAGATCCGATTGCTAAAAAATTTGGCTGAGCTCCTACTTCACCAAGGAAGTATTTGCTTGAAGCACTGAAATCAATCAAGCAAAATTAGGGCTCTTCTCGAGATTAAGACCAAGCCTAATCTCAAGGAAAGAACGGGAACGAGCTTCAGATCCTTCGAATTGCTCCTTCTTTATGTTGGGATTCGCCGGGATCTCGCTAGCCCTTGTTGAAATTCATGCTCCTTTGACTCCTCAATCTGGCAGCACCTCATCGTCTTGATCATTAATCCCCTTCTGAAAGGAGGCCCTAGGCTTGTATTTATAGGGCTCCGGATACGGGTATGTGGATGAGAATGAGTGATTTGACCTTATCTTCAGTCAATAACAACCTCACCACGTGTGTGGATGATATCAAGTCAGTTAGGAACCTCTGGAACAGAAAAAAACGATCGAAACAGCCTAAAAACGTGTTTTCGGGTCAAAACAGCGTGACGGACGGATCCGTCCCGCGGGGGCGCGGGTCGGACGGATCCGTCTCGCGGGGGCGGGCGCGCGGACGATCGTCTTAGCGGGGCGCGGCGGACGAGCCCGACCCGCGGTTACTCATAGCAGAAATCCAACCGCTGTTTACCGTAGCAGAAACCCGATCGCCGTGGTTTACTGTAGCATAAAATCCCGTCCCGCGTACTGTCAGCAGACAATCGACCGGTGGTTACTGTAGTGAGAAATCCGCACCGCCGAGGTTACTGCTAGTAGGAAATTCCGCCCGCGGTTACTATAGGCAAATCCGACCGCGGCTACTGTGCCAGAAATCGGACCTGCGGCTTATTAGCAGCAATTCGACCCGCGGGTATGCTGTTACTGTAACGCGGTATTATAGCAACCTTAACTCACTCATCCGACCTCGGAATGAGGTGATTCAAGATGCGTTAGAAAGCTGACGAAGAGACCTTTAACTTTTGTCTTTTGAATTTTTCCAGCTTCAAATTGTATCATGGTAAAAATGTCAATCCCTTATGCAGACCACTTTGAGGTGTTTGACACTTTCTGACTTCTCCGGATTTGTATTGCGCATTTCGTCATTCCGTTGACTTGTACACTCCAATGACTCACTTTATATAGTCGTTAGCTTCCACGGGACCGGATAATCCTTTCCTGACTTTAATGATGACGCTTATCACCTTCTCTTTGTCTCGAGCTGTATTCGGGGACCTATAGGCAATTTTTGACGCCTACAGTAATATTTATAGATTCTTCAACAATGAGTGTTTATTTGTTAAAAACTCTATAAGTCTTACTTCTTAATGCATATCCCAAAAGTATCCCTACATCTATCTTTGAATCAAGTTTGTCATGGTGATCTTTTGTGTTCAAAATAAAACATTTGCAACCAAAAATCTGGAAATAGCTAATATTTAGGATTTTGCCAAAATAAAATTCATAAGGTGTTTTCTTGAAAATAGGTCTAATTAAAACACGATCTAAAACATAGCAAGCCGTGTTGATAGGTTCTACCCAAAAATATTTTGGCAAATCAAAAGCATTAATCATAGTACGTGCCATCTCTTGTATAGTACGATTTTTTTCGTTCAACAATACCATTTTGTTGTGGTATTATTGGAGCGGAAAACGTATGTGTAATACCATGATGGTTACAAAAATCACTAAAATTTTGATTTTGAAATTCACCACCATGTTCATTTTGAATTTTTATAACTTTCAAATCCTTTTTATTTTTAACTCTTTTTATAAAAAGGGAAAATTCTTAAAAACATTCATCTTTATTTGTAAGAAAAATGACCCAAGTGAAACGTGAAAAGTCATCAACTATAACAAACAAATAGTGCTTACCTCATAGTGAGGCAACACACATAGGACCAAAAAGATTAAGATGAAGTAGTGGTAAAGGTTTAGTGGTGGATACCTCATTTATATATTTAAAGGAGTTTTTGACTTGTTTACCTTTGGCACACTCCTCGCATTGAGAATCTTTAACAAATGGTAGGCTTGGTAGTCCTCTTACTAAGTTCTTCTTTGATAGCTTAGAAATTAATCTCATGTGGGCATGTCCAAGTATTTTGTGCCAAATCCAAGGATCCCCATCTCAAAAATATACACATTAGCTTTTCTAAGGGAAACAAAAATGGTTTTGTCAATAAGACTAAGAATGCATTTATCTGATTTCAAAGTAATATCATAGCCTTTGTCACTAAGTTGACTAATGCTAAGAAGATTATGATTAAATCCTTTTACTAAATAAACATCTGTAATAACATTAGAATGCTTCTTACCAATGACACCAGTACATACAATTTTACCTTTCTCACTGCCACCAAAGGAGACATTGCCTCCTTCCATCCTTGATAGGGTTACAAATAAATCCTTAAGCCCATCATGTTATGATAGCAACTACTATCAAGGTATCACATCTCTCTACATCTTGTGCGAGACGTTCCCTACATATAAATGTAGGCTGTCTAAAATTTCTTGCATATAGCTGATCTCCATCAAGCACTGATCATGGAGGTTACAATTCGATGACTTCCAGAAGGTTACAAATTAAAGAACTTCATAACGATCGACGAAGGTTGCAATTCAACAACCTTCACAACAACCAATGAATGTTCTGATTCGACGACCCTCACAATCATCAACAGGAGTTACAAATGAAGACTCTCACATTCCAAGGAGCCGAGATGAAGATCACAATCTTTGTAACGCTCTAACTAAAGGGACTACAAATCAATGGTCTCTTCAACTCAAAACGTAGAGCTAGCTGCCATGTTCCAAGAACAAAATGCAGAGCTCGCCTCTGTGTTCTAAGAACAGAACACAGGGTTCACCATCGCATTCTCAGCCCAACACGCAGAGCTCAACTCCACATCCAAAGTTCATGCCCAGAATGTGAATTTCGCATTTGACTCATTCAGACACGAGCTTAACGGTCCAAACCCGTTTCTCACATTTTGAGGGGAATTACACCCCACTAAAGAGTGATTTTAGGGGTTAGTTACACCCCTTAATCCCCTATAAATAGCTAAAAAAATTAGCTTAAATCAGATCTTCTAGCAGATCATTTTGGAGGATTACAATTATCAAGGTTTGGAAGATCGGATCTTACATAGTTTTGAGCATCCTTTGGAGTTGTTCGTGGAGCTTTTTGTCTCCTTGGCTATAAATCAATTTCGTTTAGATCAAGTCAACTCTTCCATAGACTTTTAAACTCGTTAAGAGTTCTTTAACTCGTTAAGAGTTCCGAACATGCCTCACAAGTTCTCCTTAATGTCAAATCAAGAGGAATAGATCGTGATCCACGAGTTGAAGCAGAGTGGGTCCAGTATAACAAGTGTCAAGTAAAACAAGAGTGTTTTGAGGTGTGGAAAAATACTGCCAAAGCAGAGAGGGAGGCTCTCTGGACTACTCCAGCATTTTCATGGATTGATAGAGGCTCATGGGCTAAGTTGTATGCTTATTATGATTCAGAGGACAAGAAAGTATACATTTTAAACATAAATCAAATGTTTATAGGCAATTCATTTTCCCTTTGTCTGATTACAAATCTAAATATAATAATGACATGCAGGAGGAGGCAAGACGTAATGCGCAGAATTGGGCATCAAATTTGCATGGTCGATCAACCTATACAGGTGCCTCAAGGAACATGTGTCCGGCTATGGATCGATTGGTAAGTTTACTTCATAAAGCTTTTTAAAATCCATATTATATAATTCTTATTGATTTGATCGATTATACAACATAGTTTTGATGAATTGCAGAATAGTCAAATTATTGGATGGTGGCACACCTACAATGTTAAAACTATATTTGGGTACCCACTCGTCATCAGTAGATAAGATCATCAAAGGGTATAGATACCTGGACAATAACACTAAGGAGCATTGCGTAAGCCTTCTGGATGAAAATATGTTTACTACACCTGAATTTCTTGATTTCTTCCCAGAAGTATGTTTTTTCTTTCTAGATTTAACAAAATTGAGGATCATCTGCCATATGAGAAACAATGACTAAAATACTAGAATGAATACTACAACTTTACATCAACTTGTGTGAAAATATGTTTACTACACCTATTTTGTACTAGTGTCGTACTTTCAGTAAAAGAAAGAAAGAAAGAATAAGGTACATTTGAATTATAACAAAGATCTCTATGTATCCTTCTAGCACCTGGTTGGTCGCAACCTACCTTCGATTTACACTTGATATTGAGGATAAATAAACTTGCAATTAAATTAGATAAAATTAGATAAATAGAAATAGACACATGAAAGGAAGAACCCATCTACGAATATCCCTTCAGCGACCATGATAAATAGGATAAGATGAAATGGTGTAGGAAATAGAGGGGTGAAACACTTTGTTTGACCGACAAAGAACACTTGCAAGAACAAAAGCTGGATGGAAGTCAGTGCTGTATGAAAGTGTTTCTAATATCATGTATGTGGTTCTACTATAACAGGCTTAGAAAATTGATCAACATAAGCAAGAACTTCAGTGCTAAAAATGGGGAAAAAAGAACATGAACTATACTGGTCAAGCTATTTATTAGCAATCTAAGTCATCTTATACATCTCCACTAAGACCATTTGGAGGAAGGAAGTTAAGAGATCCCCTAAGAAATAGGCTAAATTTGGAGCCAGATGAGAGATAGTAAGTGTTTGCCGAAGGATAATCCCTCGTTAGCTGTTAACTTCTTCATTAGTGATGTTGCAAAATATTATGTTTATGGATTGAAGACTTATTTATACTATTTCCATATCTTGTATAAGCCTATAAATCCATTCTAAAGTGTTTCAAAGTTTTGTTTAAGTTATTCTAGCAAAATCAAGTTTTCAACATGTTCATACTTAATTTATTAGCAATCTAAGTCATCTTATACACCTCAACTAAGACCATTTGGAGGAAGGAAGTTATGAGATCCCCTAAGAAATTGGCTAAATTTGGAGCCAGATGAGAGATAGTAAGTGTTTGCTGAAGGATAATCCCTCGTTAGCTGTTAACTTCTTCATTAGTGATGCCCACCTCGCTTGGAAGTATTCGGGTGAATTACATGCCCCTTAAATGGATGGGATGTTCTCTTATATATCTCTGGTCCTAAAGCTTAAATGGGTTGATAGCAGGAAGCAAGATAATCCTACATCCCTTACTCTCCCCCACTCTAATCCGTCTGGATAAATAGTCAACTTAGCACTAGCCTAGTTTGTGTCATTTGACTGAAGTAAGCCATACACAAATCTTCTTTAATGACACTATACCAAACATGAATCTTACTTAAGAATCTTGAGAAAACCTTCAACTACGGCTCCCTGCCGTACTTGGTATATTAAAAGCTTTCATGGACATGTTTTCGATTGATGTTGGCTTATTTCAACACAACTCGGATGTATGAAAAGTGGAAACTCTAAAAGATGAGGAAACAAAACTGTAGCATACGCAAGTAGCATACGCAAGTAGCACAATTAACTCTAAAAACCAGCAGTATAGTATATTATTCCTTATAGGCAATTTCAAAACATCTACAGACAAAATACGCAGATTGATCACACCAGCACGAACATAAAACTATTCAAAATCTTGGGAATTTTGAAGCATTTACATATACATGGTATCTTGTGTCAATATAAGAAGGCATTCTCACCTCACGTAGAGAATGAGAGCAGCTTCTTGCCTCGTCATAGTCTGCTGAAATCCACCTTCATAAAATCTTCGCATCCGAGGAAGGACAGGTCGTACTTTGTATGCTTGCCATGCCTGGATATTGTATCTACCAGCAAGAGACG
>NC_033795.1:70749659-70761585 GCF_001876935.1 Asparagus officinalis | reverse complement strand
CAGCCACTACAAGTCTTGCTAGAAATGGTGTCGCCTAAAAATTAAAAAAAAATTAATATTCATCCCAAATTAAAAAATTCATAAACTAAGATAAATCCTCGAACTAAACAATGTTGTCAATTTTATTTCACTAGAATTATTTGCCTTTAGTCAATCATCTACACTTCAGCTTCTATAATTCTAATTGAGGACTGATTTGCTTTAATACAATAATCATACTTCTATTTTTATTTTGATTTTTTATTTCTTAAATATATCTACTTTTGCATTGTCAACTTACAGCTGACTACTTTGTATCATGTAGAATCGAGTCATCGAGGAGGCAACCTTATTAGGGGTCAATTCAGCCACAGAGGACGATGCACTTTATTTAACCCAGATGTTAGATTCCTTTCACGGAGGGCATCACGGCGGTTATGAAAGAGGTATGGGCATTGGTGCCACTCGGACTTACTTGAGGCTGTCCTCCATACCGAAAATTATCACTTCTAATCAAGAGCTACGTCATTAGGTGTCTGATCCTAGAGCTCGGGTAGCTGAGATGGATAGTCTCCGGGAGGAGCTTAGGTCTCAGATGCATCAGATTAATAACAATATGGTAAATATGCTAATATACACAGACTCTCGCATACACATGTACACTAGCATACACAAATATACATACACCTAATATTTATACTGTTGTGCGTGTCGCGGAAGCGTGACAACCAAACGGGCGTGCTTCGAGAACCAAATCAAACAAACGTCGAGATAAAAGCCAAACAAATCAAAACAACGGCACAAATCCAAACACAATAGTTTTACATGGTTCGGCAATTGCCTACGTCCACGGGGCAAGAAGGAGATGGGGTTTTCACTAATAGAGAAAGAGTACAAACTGAGATTACAAATCACTCGAAGGAACAAACTAATCTCACCAACAAGCTCTTAATCTCTCCAAACAAAACCCTAAACAAATAGCTCAGAAAATACCTCTTTTCTGTGCTCCAAATATCCCCAATTTTTCTTCTCCTCCAAATTCTCTCTTCCAATTGTTTCATATATATAGAAATCCTAAAATCATAAACATACTATGAATTCTAAACCAAAACCAAATCAAATTAGGAATCCTAATAACCTATTACCAAAATAGATTAGGAATCCTAATAACCTCATGTTACCAAAAGAGAATAGGAATCCGTTTTCCAACAATTCTTTACCTCGGCGAAGTTTTCCCAAAACTGAGCCGACACCGACCAAACCAAATGCCTCACTTGGTGTGTCCAGTACGAAGTGAAACGATCCACAACAACGGACTCAATCCATAACAAGTCGAGACCCAAACGGGAGTGCGAACACTCACCCAAACGTTGGTATCTACTCACCAAATCGGCTGCATCATAAATGACTGCCTACGTATCCTCTTGCCCAAGGAATCAAGCCTTCACGTAGTTCACCCAAATGGCCTCCAAAGGCCTCAATCCACTAGAAGAGTTCGCAACCCTTCTCTAATATCACAATCAAGTCTGCGGCTGATAGCACCTCCAATGGCTTCAAATTGAACTAATCCAAACATCTCCACCTGAGATGAACCAATGGCCATATCCAGACTACATCCATCAGCTGTACTCAAATCAATCAACCTATTATCTGCATCCAAATCAACATGATTCCTAATCTGTGTCACATCAGCTGGAATCCTAAATGATGCAGTATGATCTGGAGTTTCCTCCCAATGTGGAGTAGCATCACTCTCCACCCGCTGCGATGTCCCAAAGATCTGATCATCACTCTCCACCTGCTGAGAGTCAAACGTGACATGCCTTCTCAGAACAAAGTTAGAAGCCAATACCTAATAATCAAACACGCCTCTGAATCTCAAATGTGCTATCGGATCAAATCTCACATCCATGATGTGACCAAGTACTGGGTAGCCAAACATCCGACGCAACCCAAAATCTGAAGCAGCTCCACCAGATCCCATATCTATACATGCAGCAGTTGGCAACCTGTACATGAGACGGCCCAAACATGTCGTAGCCTGCACACCAATGCCAATGCTCGACATCAAACACCGATCCTCCTCCAGAAAGGAACAGCTACCCAAATCTGCCATCTCGCCTTGTCGGCTCAATGTTTCCACACCAATGAAGTGTCTCAAACTGCCATGAGCTTGGCACAAATACAGTAGGTCCCTCTTGTACCTCCTTCTACAACCAGAATGAAGTACCTTCACCTTACTCCCAATACACTTCTTCAACTGTTGTTGACTACTAGGACTTTAAAACCAACGGGATTTGGTTGCAATCCACAAATGCCTAGTATAATCCCCAACATAGGAAACCAAAATACCAATTTACCTTCCAATGATGCCTCCTTGGAAGGCCCCTAAATGCCTGAATGAACACCAAATAGAAGACCCTTCAATCATCAAATAGAAGTGCCAAAGTCCACCTCGGTCTCCTTGCTCATACCAACGTGCTCAAAAGGACTTCAATATGCAGGTCAAGGGCACTTCTCAATAATCCAATGCACCGTATCAATAAACAAATAACCCAACCTCAAATCTTTCTATCTCAGCCAACTATTTCAAAGCACCAACAAATGGAGAATAGATCCAAACTGATAAAGGAGAGAATTTTACCTCCAAATGAAACCCTAACAAGAGTCTCCAAACGATCTCATCCCGCACGACGGCAACGAGATCCACAAATAGGAAAAATCTCACATTTATCTCCAAACGAAGCCCTCGAAGAGCCTCCAAAGCGATCTACTCCTCCAAATAGCCCAAGTGCCAAAAAACCAATGCGGAATAAACGAAGAATAGATCCAAACTAAAAAAGATAGAGTCTTTACCAAAAAAATCCCACCTTTCTCACCAAACGAAGCCCTAGTCGAACTTCCAAATTGATCTACTCCTCCAAATAGCCCAAGCATAGCCCGAGCTCTGATACCAATTGTTGTGCGCGTCACGGAAGCGTGACAACCAAACGGGCGTGCTTCGAGAACCAAATCAAACAAACGTCGAGATAAAAGCCAAACAAATCAAAACAACGGCACAAATCCAAACACAATAGTTTTACATGGTTCGGCAATTGCCTACGTCCACGGGACAAGAAGGGATGGGGTTTTCACTAATAGAGAAAGAGTACAAACTGAGATTACAAATCACTCGAAGGAACAAACTAATCTCACCAACAAGCTCTTAATCTCTCCAAATAAAACCCTAAAAAAATAGCTCAGAAAATACCTCTTTTCTATGCTCCAAATATCCCTAATTTTTCTTCTCCTCCAAATTCTCTCTTCCAATTGTTTCATATATATAAAAATCCTAAAATCATAAACATACTAGGAATTCTAAACCAAAACCAAATCAAATTAGGAATCCTAATAACCTATTACCAAAATAGAATAGGAATCCGTTTTCCAACATATACACACGTAAACGTACACATAGACTTAACACTCAGACATGTATACACTCATACATTGCTATTGCTTTATAGGTTAATTCTCAGGGCGCTCGTTCTGTTCCCACTCCTAATGATTCACCAGCTTTAACTCGTCCTTCTCCAATTCCTTAGCCCGCTGCCGATATACCACATTCTGCTTGTCTTGTTTTGAGTGCTAACACTTCTACTTCTAGTGCTCAAGGTTTGTCACAGGAGAATCTCACCAGGATATTTGCAGACTTGAGGCGTTCGAGCTTGTCCCAGGAGGACATTCTCCAAGGAATTTCTTTCGTTCCTTAACTGGATGGATCAGGCCCCACTCTTATCTTATATTTTGGACGTATGAGTCATTTTGGATATTAGAGACATATATATAATATTGGATGTTTTTTATTGTGAGATATTGAGTGATCATTGCGTATGTATATGTTTTGTCTCTAATATTATATATTGAGTAATCATTGAGTATGTATATAATATTGGATATTTAGCATCGTTTGAGACGTATATATAATATTAAATATTTAGCACTGTTTGAGACATTTTTTTGTATGTATATATTTTTAATTTCATTGTGAGATATTGAGAAATCATTGCGCGAGATGTGTATATTAAATATAAGCAGGTAGACAAATAAAACAACCAAAACTATTCTTAAAAATCAACTAGACAAACGGTTTAAAGTGTTTGGTCTAGTCTTTACCAAAACGGTCTAAACCGTTTGGACAAAATTCTGCCCAAACGGTCTAAACCGTTTGGACAGATTTTTTTTCCAAACGGTTGAAACAGTTTGGACAGATTTTGTCCAAACGGTTCACGCCATTTGGACAAAATTATGTCCAAATAGATTAGACCGTTTGGATATTTATTACATCCCAAATGGTTACAACCGTTTGGGATTTTGTCTAAAAGGTTACTACCGTTTGGGCGACCGTTTGGGGAAAACTCATCCCTAACGGCTTCAACCCAAACGGATTTTTTTTTCGTCCAAACGGTTGTAACCGTTTGGGACTGCATTTGCCCAAATGGTTCTAACCGTTTAGATAGACCTATTTTGTACTAGTGAATATCAGAAAGTCCCCTTAATTTGGATCGTTTTCAGATAACCCCCATAACTTTCAAATTACCAAAAACCCCCTTAACTTTGGATTTTAACGTACTATCGGAATAAACCCAAAACCCCTTAACTTAGGATTTTAACGTGCAATCAGAATAAACCCATTAACTTTAAGATTTAAACTGAAATTCGCGTAAAAGCATAAACCATACCTTTTGCTACGGAAAATATCTCCGTGCGTAATTTTAAGCACCCATGTGAAAACTAAGACTAACGCTCTTAAGAGGTTTTTTGATAAAATCTTAAATTTAAACGTGTTGTCCAATTACCCTAACTTAAGGGGATTTTTCTGATTTGAAAGCTATGGGGAGTTAACTGATATTTCAAAATTGGAAACTTCAAATTGATTCGCCTGGAAATTTTGATATCTCTACCCAGAAAGAGTAAATTGATAATAGCCTTTAAGGTTTGTCATTTTTTCCATAGAAATTATGGTCCCAACATCGCCCGAATTCAACGTGCGATCCAAAAAACTCTCCACAACATTCTCTTGAACATCATACATCCATAATTTAACTTCAATCCCTTTCTTTTCTTTCAAAGCTACAAAAGCTAACCATCTAACAAAATGACCACCGGCATCTCTGAAGAGGACATGAAGAGGATCTTCAGTCATTTTGACGCCAATGGAGATGGCAAGATATCATCAGAGGAGCTCGGAGATGCTCTTCGTAGTCTTGGCTCCGCTTCTTCCGATGAAATCAAGTCCACGATGGCCGAGCTCGATACCGATGGTGACGGCTACATTGATTTTGATGAATTCGTTTCTTTTTGCAAGGCTAACCCCGGTCTCATGAAAGATGTTGCCAAGGTTTTCTAAGAGTTCAAACCCTTGCGTAAACTCATTAGCTTGTTGTTCTTCTGTTTTGTTCTATATTGTCTTGTTTCCTTGGGAATATTTGGATGTTAATAATATTTGGGTAGTGGTTGCCTCTTGTTTGATGTCAAGAATGAATGTTTTTCTCGAAGATTTGTACTAAAAAAAATTATTGACTCTACATGATTGCCATTCTCACGCCAAATGTATCCGTTCATAAATAATCTAATATACAGGTTGGGTAAGTAACTGTTGATCACGTCCAGAGCAGTAATAAAATTCATTGAGAACGCACTGTGAGAAAGTATGAAATGGTCTCGGATCAATAACATTAAATGTGTAATAAATATATATCAAACGTTAATTGGATATTAGGATTCGTGCATGAATCTAATAATTAACATCAATTTGAAGCATATTAGATGTCATGGACTGTCCCCAAATGAATACTTTCTCAAGGCGCTAGAACAACAATCACTAATTTGTGCATGTTGTACTATGCTACCACTGGGTTCTGCGCAAATCAGCTCTTAACAAACACAAAGATTTCCGGAAAAGATACTCATAACAAAAAAAGTGTAAGCATGCAATAATATGTAGGACGCTCTTAATAAAATAGAAGTTTCTCCCTTTAGTTATTAGACTTTTTTTTGTTAGTAGAGTGAACTATGAATTTTTAAATCTTAAATCAATCATAAATTATATAGAGAAGGGTGTAATTATATACTAGTTGTTAAATAGTAAAAATAACAACACTTAAATACAAAAAAAAACCATGAACTTTTGTGGAGCTGCAGTAAACCACATCAAATTTTTATTACATTATAATCCCATGAACTGTTAAGAAGTTGTCAATAATCCACATGAAATATTTCATTTCACTAAATTTCACATAAAAGCTTCTTGTTTAATCTCCAAATTCCTCAAGTCTATCATCTTATGTTGCAAACATGTGACGGAAAAAGATAAAATTAATTTGTTAGTCCCAAAGCATTATCTATTTTTTCTTTTTAATTAAATGGTATTTTTTGTGACTAAGAAAGAAATTTTCCATTTCCTTAACTTGTTGTCATGTCCTTGCTAGTAGGCACGTTAGTGTTGATGATACTACTGTGAAGATTAAAAGATAATTTTTTACGTAATATTTAATGAAACAATACAGTTCATGGATTATATGCGACCCCCCAAAAGATCATGGGGGGATTTGCAATTATAAAAAAAAAGTTGATGGGAGTTTAATGCAACTTTCCAAAAGCTAATGGTGGGTACAACTGCATCTGATAAGTCTGCTATGCGATAGGATAGAAAGATTTTTTATCTAGGAATTGTAACTACCCATTTAAGTGGTTGATTAATCTGATCCTATTTTGTGGTAGAAAATTTTCTCAAGGACCCAAAATATGTGATCATTAATAGGGGGACAAGTGAGGTGTCCATCTCCTATTGGATAATAAGTTGGCCATCATTAATGATGGCCAATTCATTATCCAATAGGAGGGGGACATCTCACTTGTCCCCCCTATTGGTCGCATATTTTGGATTCCTATAGCAAAGCTCTTTGTAGTAACTACCCCTAAGTTGTTAACGTGCTTGATGGGAGCCCATCTATAAATATAATTAAAAGGCTTTTCGGTCCCTAAACTCAATTCACTCTCTCTTTATACTTTATATACAACATCATAAGAGTGACTAAGAGCTTAGAAGAACACCAAAACACAGAGCGTTAAAGGCGTCCCCAAGCAAAAGCGTCAATGATCGCAGGTATACCGATCTCTTGCACATTCAGTTTATTCATTTCGATAGCATATATTATTTGAAAATATGCTTACATTTGGTTTCAGAGCATGGATTTTTTCTCTGCTTTGACATTGTTTGAATGCTTGGTATTTGTTTTCCCATATATGTCATGGATGCAAAATTTTGTCAAATTATTTTATAAATTTTTTTAAGAAAAACATTATGTGGGGCTACAAATAATTGGTAAATAATTTTCTCTAGCGATTCTGTGTTTTTTAAGAATGCACTTAACGTTTGAATGTGCACTTTCAGATAATTGGTTTTCTAAAATTTTGGCTTAAAACAGGGATTATGCGAATATGTATAACTTTGTTATTTTCCTTTTTTTTAAACTGTTTATCAAAATTAATGCTATGAATCATTTAGAGATCCGCTTTTTATCAATTCTATGTTTTTAAAACATTTGATTTGGTCTATAAACGGGTGAGATCGAATCTGGTTGAAAACGGGTCTGAAACCAGGTCGAAACGGCCGGACTCAAAGGTAAAGACGAGCCAAACGATATGTAGTTTTGGAATATTAAAAAATCATAATTATAGTTTGATTATGATTTATGATTACTGTTCATAACGCCTAGAATTGTGATGGGCTAGCTTTATGTGTTTTGTCTTGTGTATGCATAAAATATAATGTTTCTTGTGATCCATATAATTTTTATTAACTAGGGATTAGCCACAACAACCCTAATTATGTAGAATTATATATTAAGTTAAGTTTTAGATCACATTTACACTACTAGAAACAGGACTTTTAGCGACGGACAAATCCGTCGCTAAAAGTCGAAAATCCGTCGCTAAAACCGCCGCTAAAAGTCGAAAATCCGTCGCTAAAAGTTTTAGCGACGGAAAAAATAAAATTTCGTCGTCAAAATACCATCAGTACATTTAGGGTAGCTAAAATTACTTTTAGCGACGGATTTTCCGTCGCTAAAAGTCAGCGACGGAAAATTAGCAACGGAAAATCCGTCGTTCTAGTTTTTTTTTTTTTAATTATTAGCGACGGATTTTCCGTTGCTAAAAGTTGCATTAGCAACGGATTTTCCGTCGCTAAAAGTGGCATTAGAGACGGAAAATACGTCGCTAAAAGTAACATTATTCGTCGCTAAAAGTAACATTAGCGACGGAAAATCCATCGCTATTAGCATGTCCCCGTGTATGTTTTCCGTCGCTAAAATGGTCTATAGCAACGACTAATCTGTGGCTAAATATTTCCAATATTTTTTTAAAAAATTATTTTAAAAATTAAAAAAACATGTATAATAATATAATAAATTTAAAACCCTGTTCAATCAGCAGTATAATATTCATTCCCACACATATATAACACATATATTTTAATAAAAATATCCCAGTATAATATTCATTCCCACACATATATAACACATATATTTTAATAAAAATATCCCAACATAATTAAAATTATTTATACAACACACACCATGATAAATATTGTTTATACAACACACACTCATTGTTTTCAAATGTAAAAAAACAAATCAATCCTCCTGATCATCATCATCCTCATCACAAGCTCCACCTTGTCTAGAAGTCCAGGCCTGCAAATATAAATCAAACGTTAACAACATGACATGACATGCAAGTATAGCAATAAGAGAAAGTATCATGACATATTCTTGTATATTATATGTTTCGAAGAGAGTATCATGGCATATTCTTATGTATTATACGCACGCACATATTCTTATATACACTCATGCACGCGTATACGCACGCACACAAGCGTACACGCACCAAATCCGCACCCCCCTCCTCAACCACGACCAAAGTCGCCACCCACCCACCCCACTCCACACCAACCACCCCCTACATCACCACCACCACCACCCAATCCCTACATCTCCCCCTCCCCCACCACGACCAAACCTGACACCAACCAATCAAATAACACCTACCACAACGCAACACCACACCACAACACAACAACATCACCACCTTTAAATATGGCAATGAGTTCGGACAAAAAGTGTAAAATGTTAAGTTACTAGCTATTAGCATGTCACGGCTTAAATAATTAAATATATAAATAAACAGATCAGCTGCAGAAATGCCTTACCATGACTGAAACCTGCATGATATGCTCAAGGGAATGTTATTACGAATTCTCCAGGTTTCTGTACAGCTTTGTAAACTAGAACATTGTGTTCTAGCAATATATTTGGAGGAAACATGGTTGTATTCCCCAAGAGCACACTAAATGCATCATTATCTCCTTCAGTAGATAAAATTCCATGAGCATATACATGGTCCTTGACAACCTTTTCAAAGTCAGAAGCGGCATGACCTGGTACTCCGTACCAAGTTTTAGATGCTCCACAGTGTTGATAGTTAATACTGTCGGGCATAACAAAACATAATGTTAGCATAATGATTCTCTCATAACAACAAAATGCAAAGAAGAAAGGATTGCCAAGCTCACGCAAGAAACTTCTATACATGTGCTAGTAATGATCTTCAACATGCCAGGCAAACATACTAAATAGCATCCCAATGTAAAGCATGGGATCTGTAACTCCCTACAATGGACCGGAATTTTTAGAGAGATCCAAGATTCTTGGTAATGACGGGTGGTATTTAAATAGCTATTTACTTACTGGGATGGCTGACCCCAGTAGCCGTAAAGTAGAGTTGGGCAGTCGAGAAAGGCCCTGAAAGAAGCAGGTTATATTAATCTCATGTAACCTACAAGTGTACAACTACCATGCTAATGTAACAGAAAAGATTATGTGTGTAATCGCTTATTTTATTTCAAACACTTCCATTCGGAAAGTTATTGAAAGAAAAGACCCTAGGAAAGTAATCACCTTCAAGTTCCTTATTTGCCATCCGGCACTGGAGTATCTCCGAGCAAAAACCTTATTTGCCATCTTTTCATACTCCCAAAGGGTATAGCTCCTATAAAACTTACCAATAATCATATATTCTTGAATTATGATATTGATTACAATGCATATCATCTAATGGAAGAGCGACCAACCTGCCACTCATAGAACAAGTGATTTTGTCATCTATATCCCACTCATAAAACTTACCAATAATCATATACTCAGAAAGTCGAACAAGTGATTTTGTAGTGAACTTAAATCCGGGTTTCTCCTTCATCAAAACAACACCAGCAGGGACTGAAGCACTTATTGGGGAAACAATCTTGCATATACCTGATGCATTCTGAAAAATTCAAGACAATATAAAGAAGAGAGATTTGCCACAAGAGATAACAATGCTAGTCCCACTTTATATAACTTTAAAGTTGCAAATTAGTAACTCCCATCCAGAGTTTTAAGCTGTTTCTAGCATTAAGATTAATAATTTTAGTTACTAAAACAAATTGAAGCACACACTCATGTTTACTTAAGATGGCTTCACTTGGTGCTTTCAAATTTATTGTTCCAGCAAACTGGAATATCATTTAATAGAATTGGGAAAACATAAATGAAACAAAAGAATAGAGAAACATACGAATTTCAGGTATGTTTATTTGAGATTTAGTGCCTATTTGAGATTCATCATGTATGTTTATTGTTTAGTGTTAATCTTAGGCCTTCATGCAACCCATTAATTTAAGTACTAACAGTAACAACATCAAAGTCATGCAGGAATATACAATAAACTGTGAGCTTTCATTACTATCAGTAATCAATTTTTACCTAATTCAAGCTCAATATGCAAAATCAAGAAACAAAGTCAGATAATGCATTTCTCTGACTTCAAGGGTTCAAGAAAACTAGACAAGTGAGGGAATTTGCTGAACACACCATTTGTGCATAACATACCATTTATAAATATTCTTATTGTCGAGGGATTCACAAGGTATTGACTAATTCCATAATTGTCTCAGTTATTAATCAGATCACTACTACTCAAGCAGCTATTCACTGTAACATATTTTACAAATAACTAATTGTGCATAATATGTAATATATGAAAATAAAAACAAATCAGGCTAACCTGATTCACCACAGAAACAATTTTAACAAACTGAAGCAGCTCCTCAATTTGCTGAACATTGAAATTGCTTACGCCAATAGCACGAACCAAACCCATCTCCACAAGATCCTCCATCGCTTCCAAGTTGGTTTCAAACATTACAAAAATTGGCCCAATAGCAGGAATCCTTGCCCCGGTGCTCAAAACGAAGCAGTTACCATTTGCAACTCCATTTCCTCTCATTTTCCCCAATCTAATCACCTAAATACCCAAAAATACAACTTAGATAGAGAGATGCAAGACAGTCTCTTCATTGATCAAAGCCTCAATGCATGCCAAAAAGACAAAACCAAGTCTAATTTGCTTGAATACTTGAACAGACTAAACAAACTCACTGGCTTACTCACAATCTCTTCATCCTCCTGTTCATCCTCATTCTCACCATCGTTGTCAAAATCATAATTATTGCATGGGTTTTTTCTAAGAAAACCTAGGGTTAAATGGTCAAATTAGGTATAAAGGTTTTAAGGAGTGAGAGGAGAGCACTTACATGTTGAAGAGGAGATAGTGAAGTTGAGGAAGATGAGATGGTGTGATCGTCGTCGGTGGCGGATTGTCAGAGTCGGCGTGGTCGTCGGCGCAGGCGGAATAAGAGGCGGGGAAGAAGGACGAGGCACAGGAGAAGGCAGAAGACAAGGCGAAAGTGTCTGTGTGGAGACGGCTACGGGAGATCTAGGGTTCTCGACTGAGCTTCGAACGGTGTGAGGCGGTTCTCGGTTGGAAGAGATGAGGACAACGAGGGGGCAAGTAGGCGGGGTGG
>NC_033795.1:70727230-70747422 GCF_001876935.1 Asparagus officinalis | reverse complement strand
TTTTCATTGATCAAACTCATCGCATGCCAAAGACAAACCAATCTATTCATTGAATACTTAACAGACTAAACAAACTCACTGGCTTACTCACAAGTCTCTTCTCCTCCTGTTCTCTCATTCTCACCATCCGTTGTCAATCGATATTATTGCATGGTTTTTTTAAGAAACCTAGGGTTAAATGGTAAATTAAGTATAAAAGGTTTAAGGAGTGAGAGAGACTTACATGTTTGAAAGAGGAGATAGTGAAGTTGAGGATGACCGATGGTGTGTCGCGTCGGTGCGGTTGTCGAGTCGCGTGGTCGGTCGCGCAGCGACGATAGAGGCGGGGAGAAGGACGAGGCACAGTAGAAGGCAGAGACAAGGCGAAAGTGTCATGTCGTGGAGACGCTACGGGAGATCTTACGGTTCTCGACTGAGCTTCGAACGGTGTGAGGCGGTTCTCGGTTGGAAGGACGATGAGGACAACGAGGGGCAAGTAGCGGGGTGGGGCGATGCCAGTCGAAAAGGAGATGACGACGAGAGGGCGTTGCAGAGCGAGCTGAGACGCACAAAGATGAGGGACGTGGAAGGGGATACGTTGCTGGAGAAGGGAGGAGTGCGCGATGATGAAATTTTGGGACTTGATGAGGGTGCGGTGAAGGGATTAGGGATTGAGAGGGTGATGAAATTTTGGTATGAAGTTTTTTTGGCTTTGGTGGGAAACAATTTGGAAAATTTTGGCCGGTGGGATGAATTTTTTAGGCGAGAACGGAGAGAAAAGCCCGCGCCTAAAAAAATTTCCCACCTTTGGATTTAGCCGACAGAATTTCCGTCGCTAAAACACCTTTTAGGGACGGAAATTCCCCCGATGTAAATTTCTGTCGGAAAATATGCGCACGAAAATTTTCCGTCCCAATAGTGAAATTTCCGTCGGGTAAAACAATTTTTTCGTCTTGGAAAAATAGCGACGGAATTCCGTCGTTAAACAAGTCTTAGTAGCGACGGAATTTTTCCGTCCGTAAAGTTCCGTCGTAACAGTTCATTTTTTTAGCAGTGTTATACAAACTATTATTGTACATTTATAATTTCAGATATATAAATTTATCCCAGGGAATTCTTATTATATTGTGATAAATTATTAGAAAGAATATCAAATTATTTTTTCCAGATGTTACCACAATATAGGAATTGGAATATAATTTGATAAGTTATATCATAATGTTAGAGCAAAATCTATTTGCCATTAAACAACAAATTAGACCCCCAGCATGTAAACCGTAATTTTAAATATTATGTAACAATATTAAATGAGTTTTTGTTTTTTTTGGTTATATTGTTCGGGGCAATGATGGAATCGAATTACCAATTTGATTGAGGACTGGTACATGGCATATTAGTAATATATTATTATATATATTATATATATATATAATATATATATAATTATATATAATTATATATATATATATATATTATATATTATATATTATATATATATACTATAATATATGATAGAATAGTAAGATCAAGTCAACAGAGGATCATCTACAATGGCGCTCCAATCATGTGATTTTAGAGGCGATAGGAGGAAATCCCTCTTATGACAATGATACCATAATCTCTCTCTCTCTCTCTCTCTGTCTCTCTCTCTCATCATATATATATATATATACATACTATATATATTATATATATATATATATATATGAGAAAAAGGGTATACTTGGCTACCAAGTACAAATGTTTGTGCTTCGTTACCAAGCATACCCATATTATATATATATATAATATAATATATATATATATATATATATAATAATATATATAATATATATATATAAACACCATATATATATGTTGTACACCACACACAACATACACAACAACACACCACACACACACACACACAAATATATATATATATATATATAATATATATATTATATATATAACAATATATATACTATATATATATATATTATATATATATATTATACATATATATATATAATATACTTATTATATATATATATGTACATATATATATATATGTATATATATATATGTATTAATATATATATATGTATTATATATATGTATATATATTTATATGTATATATAATAGAATATATTATGTATATATTATATTATATATATATATATATATATATATATTATATATAGACCTATATACATATATATAGTATATATAAGTCATATTATATATATATATACGTATCATATATATACGATATGGATATACATATATATTACATATATGATATAATATATATTTATTTTATATACATGTATATATATATACGTATATGTATACGTTTGTATATATCATATATATATATATTAATACTATATATATATATACTATATATATATATATCTTATATATATATATATATATATATTAGATATATATATATATTATATTATATATATTTATATATATAATATTATATAATATATACTATATATATATATATTATTATATATTATATATATATTATATATATTATTATATTATATGTATGTATGTATGTATTACATATATATCTGTTTGTAGGAGAAAATACCAAATAGGCGCAAAATGTAAGTGACAATTAGGAGTTTTGTAGGAGAAAATATAAATCGCTTCTTATGTTGTGTGCGTGACAATTTGGAGTGATGAGTGAATATGATTGTGGAGAGATGGAGAGAATGAAAATGGTGTGTAAATAGGCACAAAATATAAGTGAGAGTGGGTGTGACAATGAATGAATGATTTTCACAAGGAGAGATGAATAAAATCAAGAAGCAAAAAGGAAAATCAAGAATGACAATAAAATTCAAGAAAGTAAAGATGACGTATTCAATTAAAGATATGGGTAATCTAGAATTGAATCTATTTCTTAGAAAATGGTGATTCCCTAGAGGGTTCTAACCTAAAAGCGAATCAAAGAAAATAAAAATGAATAAAAAGAAAAACTAAGCCCAAGAGGGTTCTAGCCTCAAGGTGAATAGTACAAGAAATTAAAATCTAACTGCAAAATAAATTACAAAATCTAAACTACAAACTAAATTACATGAATTAAATGCAAGAAAATAAATCTACTCTATAAGCATGAAATAAATCTAATCTATAAACAAAAAATAAATCTAAGTCAAGAGGGTTCTAGTATCTAAACAAGAAAATAAAATGCAACTACAAGCATGGAAATAAATCTAAACTAATAAGCAATAAAAGAGAAAACAAACCTCCAAAAAATTAATCTTTATATCCATCTTCATCATCCAACGAAGAGAAGAAAAATTTAATGTGGTGAAAATTTTATTTTATTAATTATTACAAAAGCTACAATTTGGAAGGCCTTTTCAATTAAGAGTAGCTCTCCTCTCCAAATAGAGTTACAAAAATTTTCACACCTCTATCCCCTCACTCACTACCCCTATTTATAGTAAACATCAGTGAATAAGAGCCATTGTATTGAAATCTTATCGAAAACAAGTAAATTTCAGCCATTGATCTGTAACATAATGACGTAGGTATCGATACCAGCATCGATGCTGGTATTGATATGGGTATCGATGCTGGCATCGATACCCATATCCCTCCTTTCGTAATTCGCTGATTTCCTCTTTTATTTGGCTTTTGCTTTGGGCTTTGGACTTGGGCTTGGGCTCTTTCATGTATTTGCATATATTCTTCATTTAATTAGTGGGCTTTGTTGAGAGAAGGCTTTTATTTTTTATTAACCTGCAATTAAAGATAAAAACAATTATTAGTAATAAATTTATTCATATAAACTAGATAATGAGGTTATAAATGATACGAGTTGCCGTGCGAGCACCCTTTGGTCGTAGAATTACCAAAAGGTGGGTTGAGAAGAAGACAACTAAAACACAAGACAATTCAGTATGGCGAAGGAAATACCTTCTTCTAGATTATGAATAACAAAAGATTGTAATCTCTCCCTCACAATCTCACTAGTATCGAGAACAACCTCTCAATCCTCTCTAAACCCTGATACAAAGATTAGAATCTCTCTTTGAATCTATCTAATTGTTTAGAAACTCTAAAACAATCCTTTATATAGGTGTATAAACGTGGATGGTAATCTGGTAAATAACCAAGCCCAAAACCAACAGGAATTCATGTGAACAGAAACCAAAACAAACCAGGAAACCATCGATGAGTCGACTCATGACTGAGATGAGTCGACTCGTCCGAAACTAGACAAAACACAAAAACCAGCGATGAGTCGACTCATGATAGGCATTAGTCGACTCAACCTAATGAGTCGACTCATGACTGTTATGAGTCGACTCACGTGCTAAAAACTGGATACTTCGATTCTGCTGCTCGTCGTCTCGTTCCACACTTCCACCTATGTTCCACTTTACTATTTTACACCCCTATTCTCATGCTATCATGAGAATCATCTATCCTCAAGCTCCCATGAGGATCGCTAAGTTTCGAAGAGAAGATGCACCCGTATCATGGGTCCTCTCTTTAAGAACTTGAAGCCTCGTTCAAGTTAGAACTTTTGCTGAGGAAACTCTCGAGCTCCTCCATCTTTTCTGCACCACCTGGCCTTGCTAGGAATCCGGTCTCGACGTCCGATCAGAAACAACTCATTCATCCCGCATCTCGTCGTAGTCACCGTTCGCTCTAAGTTGCAATCCTTTGTTGATGGTTTTTCTGGAAGTCTAATGCACAGCGAGACAAACTTCTTGCTTGCATTCACTAGTCTCTTCGCTCGCGTCACCGTCCCCAAGCTTGTCTCCTTCGGAAGAGATGCCGAACGAAATATGAACTTTACACCATCCTTAGTGAAGGTGTACTTCTGAGCCTGCCTCTCGTAGATCGCATGTCTATCCCATAAGTATGGATTGCCTAGTATAATCTGACAAACATCCAATGGAATGACGTCGTACGTTACCTCGTCAATATACAACTCGTGAAGCGCAAATCTCACAGTGCATTGATCAAATACACTCAGTTTCTCCTCCTTCTGAATCTCACAGGCATGAGTCGACTCAACCTGATGAGTCTACTCATGACTGTTATGAGTCGACTCACGGGCTAAAAACTGGATACTTTGATTTTGCTGCTCGTCCTCTCGTTTCACGCTTCCACATGCGTTCCACTGTACTGTTTTACACCCCTATTCTCATACTATCATGAGAATCATCTATCCTCAAGCTCCCATGAGGATAGCTAAGTTCCGAAGAGAAGATACACTTGTATTAATAAAATTATAATAAAATATGATTATCAAATACCCCCACACCTAAACTTTTGCTAGTCCTCTAGCAAAGAAAGAAAAATGAAAGAAAACCTAACTCACTTTCGCAGGAATCGTGGTTGTATTTAGTGCATTCAATAAGCCTTTAAACCCCTAGGTTACCCTAATGGACGAGTTGTAGTCTCGTGAGAGTTTGTAGTGAATATATCCACAAAATTCGGTCATCTTGCCAAATTAAAGAAGTTAGTAAATAACTAAATTTACTTGATAATTGAAGCTAGTTATTACTCAAGAAAATATATTTATATATAACTCTAAGGTAAATTTCCTAGACAATCTTCTCATTATAGCAATACAAAACCAAGCCAAACTTAGAAATTTAATTTAAAAGTTTTGAAAAGAATATGCTAACTCTTTGTTTAAAATAATATTCAAATTGTTTGATCTAAAATATTTTCCAAGTCCATATATACAAATATAACTATATATATAAAATATTTATTAGTATTTTTTTAATAATATTTTTTTAATTCTTTCTTCCTTGATGATTTTTTTCTACTTTAACGGGCTTTCTAAGCGACCATTTAACGAGTTTTGGGCCAATGGATCCCAACCCAATTGGGCTTAGGTCCTTAAGTATGAAAATACTCCTTAGGCTTAATTACTCGGTCAGCTTAGGTTTTATAAGATAAAATCATCTTGAATTCAAGAGTTTTTTTTTCTTTCTTTCTTTCTTTTTTTTTCTTTTGGTGCCTATTTTTCGCACTCTTCTTTTGCAATTTTTTTTATATGTATATGTATATATATTCGTAAAAATATGTAAGTCAAGACACTTTGAAAATTATTTTTAACTCTAAGCTAAGCATGCATAAATTCTATTATTTTAAATAAAAATCTAAGTTAAGGCTTAAGTAAAGTACACTACTTTGAAAATTATTTCTTAAGAAATTTATTTAGAGTTATCATAAAAGGTAAACTTGAGTAAATAACAAACTAGAGATTAGAAAATTTAAAATTTATGAAATAAATTAATTATTACATAACTCTATCAATTTGGCAAGTGACGATATTTTTATAATTTTTTTTAGGAAAAGGGAGAAAAAATGACAAAAATGCAACTAAAAATATAAAATAAAGAGAAAAAATAACTAATTCCTACCCTCACACCTAAATTTTACATTGTCCTCAATACAAACTCTATGATGAATAAAGTAAAGCAGATAAGAAGTAAATCACTTACATTTGGTTAGTAGATAAAAATCTAAAATTACCTTTGGTCTGAGGAGGATAGAATCAGAAATTTATTCTTCTTTTTTTTCTCCATTTTTTTCTTTTTTTCTTATTCTTTCTTTTTTTCTTTTTTTTTCTTTTTTACAACTAAACAAGAAACTATCAAATGAGAGAAGAATAAATTCTTTTTGTTATTCTGAAATAAACAAAACAAACAATGTAGCATGAAGTGTTTAACATGAAGAGCTCGTATTCTACATTGAATCCTACCTTATTGTTGAAAATTCTTCCCCGGATTTTAAATAAATTCAGAATGATATAATCAATAATGTGAAATTCTAAGTATTTCGGGGTGTTCAGTAATTCTTGTAACAAAGTAAGTTCGGTATTATTGGTGTCATGCATTTTACATTTCTTAATGAACTTAGACTCTTGTACTGTGAAGTTTTGTTTTCTAATAACTAATTCTTCTGTAGCATTTTCCTCAACCCCAAGATTCATGGTTGAGTTCTGAAAATTTGGTTGTTGATTATTCTTCAAGAATCTAAGTTCATCAAGAAAGAGTTCTTCAAAATTTAATTCAAAGCAGCAAATGTTTAACACAGTTTTATTATTCTCAAAGACCTGATCTGCTATTTCTAAAATTTCCAACTCCTCACCAAAAATTTCCTCAAAACTCAAATCAGAGTCTTCTTTTTCTTCTTCTTCTTATGATCTTTCCTGAATGTAATTTATTTCTAGAGGCTGATTATTTGGTTGGTCCCCTGGATTAAAAATGTTGAGATCAGCAGTCAAATTCCCAAAGAACAGCTTCATTTGATCAGTTCTACAGATGATGAGAGCATTAGAAGTGGCTAAGAATGATCGTTCTAAGATGACAGGTGTCTGTCCTTTGGGATTAGAAACAGGATGTGTTTCCAAGACTACGAAATCTACTGGAAAAATAAAATCTCCAACCTTAATCGGAACATCCTCTAATTCACCCATAGGGACCTTAACAGATCTATCAGCCAACTGCAAAGTGCAGCGGGTTGGGTTCAGTACACCTAGACCCAATTACCGGTAGACTGAATATGAAAGCAAATTGACACTGGCCCCTAAGTCTAAAAGCGCCTTATCAATGTGAGTATTACCAATGATACATGAAATTATAGGAGAACCTGGATCCTTATGTTTTAAAGGTATGGGATTTGAGAGCATATCACTGATATTGGCAGCTAAAAAGACTTTCTTTGGAACATTTATTCTCCTCTTCTTAGTGCATAAATTGTAACACCCCAAAAATTTTGAAAATATTATTATAAATGATAATAAATGAGTTTTATTATAAGTTGTGATCATTCTGGGATGAATGGATTAGATTGGAATCATTTGAGATCGATTCGCAGTTTCAGCCTCGGTATCACGAGTCTACTGAAACCTGATACTATTTTATTTTTAGTAATTTTTCTATTGATCAGATGGGCATGAAATTTACGCCATTGATCTTATAATGTCAAGAATGTGTTGTGGGTAAAGTTTCATTGAGTTCTGACGACGGAGACTGAAACACTATTTTGAGACGGTATCGCGTCTACTGACATCCATTGTATTTGTATTTTTAATAATTTTTATATTAACCAGATAAATATGAGGATTACACCATTGATCGTAGAATGTTGAGACGTTCTTGTGGGTAATTTTTTATTACTTTCTGAGAATGGAGATTTGAAACTTAATTTTTTTAATAATATAAAATTATAAATATTATTTTTTTTCCTTTTCTTTTCTTCTCTCCACCTACCCCCACCTACCCCGCTCCTCTCTTCTCCTATAAAAAGGGACCCTCACCTTCACTCTTCTCACACGGCAGAATGAAAGAAGAGAGAGAAAGAGAAGGGGGGAGAGAGAGGAAGAAAAGAAAGAGAAAGAAGAAGGGGGTTTTGGCATTTCGAAAAGCAGGAACAGATAGGGATTCCAATTTCAGAGATCAATAAAGGCAAGTTCATCTCTTTCCAAACCCATCCCCAGTAAATTTTGATCTTGATGAATATACATGATATTGATGAATATACATGATATTGATGAAAAGACATGATATTGATAAAAATTGATGAATATACATGATATTGATGAAAAGACATGATATTGATAAAAATTGATGAATATACATGATATTGAAGAAAAGACTTGATATTGATGAAAATTGATGAATGGAATATAAGACCAAATTCCTAAAGACATGATATTGCTAGCTAGAACTATACGTACAATTCTACCGCTGGAAATACTATCACTATTTTTATACGTATGGTACTATTCATACATACGGTACTATTCATACGTACGGTACTATTCATACTTATGACACTATTCATAAACACTGTTACTATTCATATATACGGTACTATTCATATATACGGTACTGTTCATACGTATGACACTATTCATACGTACGGTACTATTCATACTTATGACACTATTCATAAATACTGTTACTATTCATATGTACGGTACTATTCATAAATACCGTACTGTTCATACGTATGACACTATTCATGAGTACTATTCATACATACCGTGGTACTATTCCTAAATACCGTACTGTTCATACGTACGATACTATTCATGAGTACTATTACTATTCATGCATACTGGGGGGTACTATTTATACGCACTGTTATTATTTATACATACGACACTATTCATAAGTACTGACACTATTCATACGTATGGGTACTATTTATACATACTGTTACTATTCATGCATACGGTACTATTCATACGTACTATTACTATTCATGAGTACGGATACTAGTCGTAAAGTACCGTTGTTATTAGTAAGTACTGCTACTATTCATAATTAGTTAATACAGCAGATAGTCGGGATTGGTAACCCTGATCATTTACTAGACAGTTTGGTCCAGTTTTATTTTCTGGAGTTTGTTTGCGCCATTTGTGACGCGATCATGGAGTTTGAGCCACTCGATGTTATACTTACAGTCATGGATATGACGAAATATGCATTTGAGTATCCCACGGGGATTATGACGAATTGAGATCTATTTACTTGTGAGTTAGTACACCGCAAATGAGACTGCGATGATACCTATTTGTCGATCCGCACGGTGATGCGATGATACCTATTTGTCGATCCGCACTGTGATGCGATGATAACTATTTGTCGATCCGCACTATGATGCGATGATACATATTTGTCGATCCGCACTATGATGCGATGATACCTATTTATCGATCCGCACTATGATGCGATGATACCTATTTGTCGATCCGCACGATGATGCGATGAGTTGGAAGAAGTTCAGAATGATAATATTATAAACTATTTACATGAGTATTTGGCGGATGCCAAAAGTGTTTCTACTCATTGTTGAGATACTTTGCTATACGAGTACACGAGATACATACGCTGATGCTTTACTTTCCAGTTATATTTTGATTGCTTAGTTCAGGGTTAATATTTAGTTATTTACTACCTGAGACATAAGACTTCAGATGTATATCAGTTGTATTCCAGTTTAGTTTATTTGGGACATGATTTCATTTATGAGATATATCTTTCCGTATCATGTCTATAGTATTTATTTCCCTTATTTGCCTGTTTTGTACCTTCATTTATATTGGTTTCCACTAGAGGATATTACTGTGATTGGTGAAACATGTTGTTGCACAGTGGAGGTGCATGACAGGTTTGACATCTCTGGGTTCACCTTGGACTGCAGCCAAGTGTGAAAACAGGGGCGTCACATAAATCTTTCAAAAATTTGGCATAAGATGGAATTTGTTCAATTACATCTAAGAGAGGAATATTGACCTTAACCTGCTTGAATGTTTCTAGGATCTTCTCCTCTTGAGGAGAGTGTTTCCTAGGCCTGAGTCTATCTAGAAAAGGAGCAACTGGTCTAAACCTATCAAAAGCAGGCTCAGGTTCGGGTTCAGGTTCTTGGTCATCTGAGAGGGGTGGTTGTTGACTAGATTCATCAGAAGGAGAAGGAGAAGGAATTTATACTAGATCAAGAGTATGACTTTGAGGAGTTCTTACTTGATTATCAACCTGTCTACCTGATCAAAGTGAATGGATTGCATTCACTTGAGCTTCATAGGATGAACTGCATCCTGTGTCCTTAGGGTTGACCACGGGTTGACTCGGAAATTTTCCTTTCTCTCTTTCACTCACGGCACTAGCTAGTTGACCAAGTTGGGATTCTAATCTAGCTATAGCTTGAGTGTTGGAGTTGAGTATTTGTCCGGTTGATTGCATGAAGGAATTCAGCGTGCTAGACGTTTGAGTCAACATATTCGTGGTTTGAGTGGAGGCCTTAATTATGGTTTCCAAACCCCTTTCCAAAACATTAACACGTTTATCCTGATCTGGATTGTAAGGAGTCTGAATTACAGCTTGATGAAGAGGAGACTGATTTTGATACGGCAGATTGGGTTGTTAAAATTGTGAATGAGAATTGAAAGGAATAGTGTTTCCCCTAGGAAATTGTTGGTTTGAAGAGAGAGTGAAGTTTCGAGTTCCGAGTGAGTTCCCTGATTACATGCAAAGTTTGGGTGATTTCTCCAACATAGGTTGTAGGTTGGAGAGAATTGTTCATTTGCGTAATGCTGGAATATAGCGTTGACCTGTCCTAATGGCTGATTATTTCCTAAGAGAGGACATTCTTCTGAAACATGAGATGGTGACAGACAGTTATGACATCCTGAGGCTGAAACATGATTGATTTGAGCCAGGGCTCTTTCCTTGATTTCTAAGGCTTCTAACCTACGCATGATTGTGGCCATCTTAGCATCAGATGCAATGTTCGATTCCAAGTAAATACCACTGGACTTGGGTTGAGGAACTGATGACACTCGGTCATCATAGTGTTCCCATTACATGATTTTTTCAGAAAGACTATCTAAAAACTCCCAAACTTCATCAGCATTTTTCCTCATGAAATCCCCATGGCACATTGACTCTAAGGAAGTTTTTGAAGAATAATCTAATCCCTCATAAATTATTTGGCACAATCGCCATTTTTCTAAACTGTGATGAGGACATTGGATGAGAAGATCTTTAAATCGGTCAAAATACTTCCAAAAAGGTTCTCCCGGGACAATTTTAAAATTCATGATGCTATTTCTTCGCTTCATCATTTTATGGATCGAAAAAAATTTTCTTAAGAAAAATGGTGATAAATTCCTCCCAAGTTGTGATGGAATTTATGGGTAAGCTGTATAGCCATTTTTTTGCTTTTTCTTTGAGGGCAAAAGGAATACATCTGAGTTTGACTACATCTTCAGTAAATTCTCTTATTTTAATCATCATACATACTTCTTCAAATTTTGAGATAAAAATATATGCATCTTCAGTTTTATTCCCTAGAAATTTTGGAAGCATGTTGATATATTACGGTCGAAGCTCAAAGTTAGTTCTATTTGCCTCCGGGAGCCTAATGCAAGAGGGGATTGCATTCCTAGTAGGATAGCACATATCTTAAAGAACGGTTGAATTGGGATATGCCATTTCTAGAATTTGTTCAAAATAAATTAATCGATGTGTATTATCCCTAATCCACATTTGCATACACCCAAAACAACTTCTTTTTATAATTTTTTTAAGGAAAAAAAATTAGTTTTTTTATGAGAAGAAAAAGGAAAATCCTAACTAAAACAAATCAAAAGCAATCACTTTTCAATCACTCTAACTCCAGGGTTAAGCCTAACTCAACTAGACCAGCTCCTAACAAAAAACTCCTAAAGTAAAAAGTTTAAAGTTTTACCCGAGTAGTCAGCCAGGTAAGGATAGTAGTAGAGGGTGATCAGAGATTAATTAAGTATCTCGTTCCTTACGGAGTGCTTTACGCAACCCCTAAACCTTGCCTTGGATACTAACTAATCCAAGAAAACTTAAACCGGTTCACTTAAGGATTCTTTGTTCCTTATTGAGCTCGAATCCTTAGGGCCTACGTCTAATGAGTTTTATTTGGCTTGGGTGGTGTAGTGAGGAATTAGTGATTTTTGGGCTAAGGAAAGGATGATGAAATCCCTCACCTTATCTTAATTATGGGGTTTTGCCCTTAAAAATATTTTTAGGTGTGTGCCAAATCAAGATGCTCAAATCACTTTGGTGAATTCCTACTAACTATATGAAATGTAACTCTAGAAATTAAAAGCGACTAAAAAGGATGGAAAAAAAATCTTTATATTTTTTATTAGGGTTAACAATCAAACAACTATGACGTTGGTGAATATTGTTTGAGTTTATTATCTTGTTAGTTAATGTCCAAGTGAAAGGTGAATTTTATTATGGTCAACAAAAAAAAAATCATTTGTTTTTAAAATCCTAATTGTCTCTAATTGTGAAGCTAACTAAAAAGGGTGGAATTAAAAATACTAGACAAAAGAGTTACATAAAAGCAATTCTCCAAGTTCTAGATCTTCAATCCGCGATCTTCAAACTCCAAGCGGTTTATTCACAAAAATCACACAAGTTAAAGAACCAAATTAAATAAAATCCTACTTAAGCACCATCCTCGGTAACGGCATCAAAAACATGATGCAGCATAAACATGTACCAAAAATATTGCAAGTGCACAACCGTGTCAAGTTACAGTATAAAAAGTTATCGATCCCACGAGGAAGGTGTTTTGTAGGAGAAAATATAAATTGGTTCTTATGTTGTGTGCGTGACAATTAGGAGTGATGAGTGAATATGATTATGGAGAGATGAAGAGAATGAAAATGGTGTATAAATAGGCGCAACATGTAAGTGAGAGTGGGTGTGACAATGAATGAATGATTTTCACAAGGAGAGACGAATAAAAACAAGAATCAAAAAGGAAAATCAAGAATGACAATAAAATTCAAGAAAGTAAAGATGACGGATTCAATTAAAGATATGGGTAATCTAGAATTGAATCTACTTCTTAAAAAAAGGTGATTCCTAAGAGGGTTCTAGCCTAAAGACGAATCAAAGAAAATAAAAATGAACAAAAAAAAACTAAACCCAATAGGGTTCTAGCCTCAAGGTGTATAGTGCAAGAAATTAAAATCGAACTACAAAAATAAATTGCAAAATCTAAACTACAAAATAAATTACATGAATTAAATACAAGAAAATTAATCTACTTTATAAGCATGAAATAAATCTAATCTATAAGCATAAAATAAATGTAAGGCAAGAGGGTTCTAGTATCTAAACAAGAAAATAAAATCTAACTACAAGCATGAAAATAAATCTAAACTAATAAGCAATAAAAGAGAAATAAAAGAGAAAACAAACCTCCAAATTAATCTTCATCTCCATCTTTATCATCCAACAAAGAGAATAAAAATTTAAAGTGGTGAAAAAATTATTTTATTAATTGTAACAAAAGTTACAAATTTAGAAGGCCTTCTCAATTATGAGTAGCCCTCCTCTCTAAATAGAGTTATAAAGATTTTCACACCTCTAACCCCTCACTCTCTACCCCTATTTATAGAAAACATTAGTGAATGAGAGCCATTAGATTAAAATCTTATCCAAAACAAGCAAATTTTAGCCATTGATCTGTAACAGAACGACATAGGTATCGATATCTGGATCGATGCTGGTGTTCGCGGGAAAAATTGTTGCTTTCTTCATTAATGATTCCATTGTACACTCTTGTAATAGTCTATCGATTACAAAGATCCGGTCTTTTTATAAGATCCGGTTACAACGAAAATCAAATTGAAAAGAAATAAAAATTACAACTTTGTTTCCTTGTTTGTCGAACGAATCGCGAGCTCCTGTTTTGCGGTCGCTCGCTTTGTGGGTTCTTTGCCTGCGCCGCGGTTGTTTGCCGTGGACCACCGCGTGATCTAGATCCGGTCGGATCTACGCAGTACAACGGGTATTATTTCACCAAGGAAATAATAGCCGGGGAGGATTGTTTCACCAAGGAAACAATCGTCCAAGTCTCGGGATCTAAGACCAAGCTTAGAACCGGAGTGTAGCAACGTAGATCTGAGATCCGATCCTCTCGAACACCTGCCTTATTTGATGTTGATGATCGCCGAGCACCAGATCTGGATGAGCAAGTCCTTGATGTCCCAAAGTTGAGATCTTTTTTAGATCTGAGTCTCCAATCCTGCAGGGCTTCGCCTCCTCCAAAATCCAACCTTCTCAAATGAACAAGGGGGTGGCCTATTTATAGGCTACCCTCACTGTGCCTTGGGCACAGGGTGGCCGGCCACAAGTGGCTCGGCGGCCACCGAGCCACCTATAGGTGGCTCGGCCACCGAGTATGCCCTTGGTTGGATGACTCGTTGACTCTTCGAACACTTGGCTTGATCCCGCACGCGAATGGATGTATTCCGTTGCTTGCGTGCGATTCGTCGATCTCGTCGCCTCGTTGGTTCGTCGGTTTGTGCCGAGCTGTGCTAAGGGACCTATAAGCAATTTTATATGCCTACAGATACCCCCTCCAAAGTATTTCAGTCTCGTTCTTTTATAGAAGAGTCTGGAATACTTTGGATATGATTGTCCCCACCTTCAGTCGGTGTAATGGGACCTTGGAATGATTTCCGTTCTTGATTCCTTCAATCTTCCAGGCTATTCGGTGCTTTGTCGAATGTCTGTAAGAGTTCCGGTGCTGCATTTATTGTCTGACCGTTGTCGGAAATTTGAACTTGAAGTCAATTCCTGGTTTTCTGATTTTTAGCTCGTGCTTGTTGGTTGAACACAGAACTGACCCTCGACTGTCGGCGTTGAGTCTTTATTTGCGACGCGTTGTCCGGCGTAGTGTTGTTGAGTTATCCTTAAGAATATTCTTAGAAAAATACTCTCCAGAAACTTCTCAACTAAACTTAGGGAACAGTTTATACTCATATACCTTATTGGAGTTTTTAAGAAGCAGTTTAACCTCATGCACTGTTGGAGGATTGAGGAGCAGTTTATACTCATATACTCTTCGGAGTGTTAGTTCTTTCATTGCAACGCATTGATAGGCGTTGACCTAGGGTCACGCGTTGTCCGGCGTTGACCTTAGGGTTTTGAACGTCGTACGTTGAATTTTTGCTCGCAACGCGTTGACTGGCGTTGACCTAGGGTTACGCGTTGACCGGCGTTGACCCTAGGGTTTCGAACGTCGTACGTTGAATTTTTGCTCGCAACGCGTTGACTGGCGTTGACCTAGGGTTACGCGTTGTCCGGCGTTGACCTTAGGGTTTCGAACGTCGTTGGATGCTCAGGTCACGAGACCAACTAATGAAGCTGATGCGTCAGTGACCCCGTATTTATAGGATTTTTGGTAAACCCTCAGCCATTAACGGGTTTGATGTGCCTTTACCGACTACCGTTTGAGTCGGGCTAGCATGCGGATTGTTCAAGTCCGTTCCGCATGTGACGTTAAGCTAAAAGAGTTAACCCTTTTAGTGCTACGATATTGAATACGTAGACTTCGTCTTTCTCACGGGAATAGACCACCCGGCGACGCGTGTTAGGCGTTGACTTTAGGGTTTTTGGCTAACCCCCAGCCTTCAACGGGTTTGATTAGCCTTTACCGACTACCGTTTGAGTCGGGCTAGCATGCGGATTGTCTAAATCCGTTCCGCATGTAACGTTGTGGTAAGAGAGTGAATTCTCTTAGACTTTGTGCTATGATGTTGAATACATAGGCTTCACCATTGTTACGGGAATAGGCTACCCGGCAACGTGTATTAGACATTGACTTATCCCTACTTAGGCTTCGGGATGAGATACCCCAGAATCGAACTCTGGTGTCTTTTTCAATCGGTAAAAGACTAAACCGGCGACGCGTGTTAGGCGTCGGCATATCCTTTCTTAGGATTCAGGATGAAATTCCCCATGCGTGTAAGGCATGGATTTTGGTGTTATTAATAACAACCTGCCACAATGTTGAATATGTGGACGGATGTTCTTTTCAACGGTTAAGAACTAACCGGCAGCGCGGGTTAGGCACAGACTTATCCTTGCTTAGGTTTCAGGATAGAATACCCCAGAATCGAACCCTGGTGTCTTTTTGTACGGAAAAAGACTAAACCAGCAACGCGTGTTAGGCGCAGACTTATCCCTGCTTAGGATTCGGGATAAACTTCCTAAACTGGAATTCTATTGTCTTCTTCAATCGGTGAAAGACTAAACCGGCAACGCGTGTTAGGCGTTGACTTATCCCTACTTAGGATTCGGGATAAAATTCCCTGTACCTGTGAGGCACAGATTTTGGGATTTGAAAAAGGTGGTGTCTTCTCTTGGGGCAAAGACGAACCCGAAATGGGAGAGGAAGAATTTTATATTCTATCTCCCGACAATGAAGAAGAAGAATTTTATATTCTATCTTCAACTGGAAAGGAGACTCGAGGTGGGATCTCCACCCCCAGAATCCGGAAAGGTGAAACTGAGAGTGGGATCTCCACTCCGAGAATCGAAAAGATTCGGATAACCCTAACTGTCGGAAGGTTTGATTACCGAACTAAAGATGAATTTCTCGTTTATCGAGAGTGAATTATGGTTTTGACCCTAACTGTAGGAAGGTTTGGCCAAACAGGAGTTTGAGGTGACCCTAACTGTAGGAAGGTTTGATCACTCGATTTGAAAGTGGACCTCTCGTTCATTGGAGGAATCGAGAGGGGATTTTGACTGTGGTCCTAACTGTAAGAAGGTTTGACCAAGTGGGTGTTTTGAGACAATCCTAACTGTAGGAAGGTTTGATCGCTCAATTTGTGGACCTCTCGTTCATTGGGGGAATCGAGAGGGGATTTTGACTGTGGTCCTAACTGTAAGAAGGTTTGACCAAGTGGGTGTTTTGAGACAATCCTAACTGTAGGAAGGTTTGATCGCTCAATTTGTGGACCTCTCGTTCATTGGGGGAATCGAGAGGGGATTTTGACTGTGGTCCTAACTGTAAGAAGGTTTGACCAAGTGGGTGTTTTGAGACAATCCTAACTGTAGGAAGGTTTGATCGCTCAATTTGTGGACCTCTCGTTCATTGGGGGAATCGAGAGGGGATTTTGACTGTGGTCCTAACTGTAAGAAGGTTTGACCAAGTGGGTACTTTACGTCCAGACTCTAACAGAGAGAGTGTTGAGTGCATAGACATGGTGAGAATGGGAGTTCTTATTCATTACATTGCTGTGGTTTTGGGAACTTCCCATTACATAAATCGTCCACCCCCAGTTTCCTCTGCGGAACTGGTTCGGACATTATTATCAGTTAACTAACCGGGTTATCCTTAAGAATATTAGCTTAATATTCTCCAGGAACTTCCCGTCAAAAGTGGGGAAACAGTTTAGACTCATATACCTATTGGAGTATCAGGGAGTAGTTTAACCTCTTATACCGGTCGGAGGATTGAGAAACAGTTTATACTCGTATACTCTTTGGAGTTTTAGGAAGCAGTTTATACTCTTATACCGGTCGGAGTTTTGCCATTCTCAATTGGCTTACCTCAGCGTTATGACGCCGGCTTCAACCAAGGTCTGAATGCTATTCTTGAGAGCAAAGCAATCCTTGGTGGGATGAACGACCCTCCTGTGGTATGCACAGTACTTTGGGTCCGTAGTGTTGTCAGCTTCCTCCTGATTTGTGATAGGTGGTAGCTTGATCTTGTTACCTTCAAGGAGGGATTCGAAGATGGCTGGAACGTCTTCGTCCTTGAAGGAATACTCTCTTTGGAGTCTCGGACCCGAAGTCTTTTGCTGCCTTCGGGATTGCTGTTGTGACGCTTGATTAGCACCACCAGTAGCTGCAGGTGTTTTGCCCTTACCACGAGAGGCGAAATTTGAGTCCAGCGGATTAACCGTCGGTTGGTTCCTCTCGGCCTTCTTCCTTCTAAGGAATCGCTCAGCCTGCTCCCCTCGGACCTTCAGATCCTTCCAAGTGTCAGACGGTGCTGTTCCCATTGCTTCCAACACGTCCAACGCAAGGTTGTTGTGGCAAGTTTGGAGGATGAATTCCTCTGTGATCGGGTCCCGGCAATTCATCGCCTTGTTCCGGAACCTTTTGACGAAGGTGTCGACTAACTCCCCGTCCTTCTGCTTCTCATCGAGCAATGATCCGATAGATATCTCGGTGTCGTCGTCGAAGAAGTTGGCCAGGAACTTGGTCTCCATGTCATCCCAGCTGTTCACGCTTCCTGGCTTGAGGCGGCGGTACCAATCGAAGGCGGCTCCGCGAAGAGTGCCGACGAATGACCGCACCATCAGAGGCTCATTGCCGGAAATAATACCCAGGTGCGATTTGAAATAAATCAAATGCTGAGTGGGGGAACCCTTCCCATCAAACGGCGTAAAGTTAATCAGACTAAACTTCGCCGGATAGGGGATCGATTCCCACTCTCTTGGGTATGGACAGGGAATGCCTGTTTTCTTCGTCTCTTGAGCGGAGATCAATGTGTTGATTTTGCTCTCGAGATCTTTGATCTTCAAGTCTTCACTTGTATCTTCGTTGGCATCCTCGTTACCACCCCCTGTATTGACAGGAGGGTTATTGGCATTGTGAGCTTCATCCCTTTCTGCGTGCTCCTTTTCCTGAACAATCGGGTTACGGCGGTTCGATTCACTTTGCTGGTTCCTGAATGCCTGGATTTGCTGCTCATGCATCTCTCTCATCTGCTGCATACGAATGTGTCGACTAACTCCCCGTCCTTCTGCTTCTCATCGAGCAATGATCCGATAGATATCTCGGTGTCGTCGTCGAAGAAGTTAGCGAGGAATTTTGTCTCCATGTCGTCCTAGCTATTTACGCTTCCTGGCTTGAGGCGGCGATACCAATCGAAGGCGGCTCCGCGAAGAGTGCCGACGAATGACCGCACCATCAGAGGCTCATTGCCGGAAATAATACCCAGGTGCGATTTGAAATAAATCAAATGCTGAGTGGGGGAACCCTTCCCATCGAACGGCGTGAAGTTGATTAGATTGAACTTCGCCGGATATGGGATCGATTCCCACTCTCTTGGGTATGGACAAGGAATGCCCGTCTTCTTCACTTCTTGAGCGGAAATCAATGTGTTGATTTTGCTCTCGAGGTTTTTAATCTTCAAGTCTTCACTTGTATCTTCGTTGGCATCCTCGTTACCACCCCCTGTATTGACGGGAGGGTTATTGGCATTGTGAGCTTCATCCCTATCCGTGTGCTCCTCTTCCTGAACAACCTGGTTACGGTGGCTTGGTTCACCTCGCTGGTTCGTGATGGACTTGGTTGCGACGACTCGGCTCGCCTTGCTGGTTCGTCAGTGCCTGAAATTGTTGCTCATGCATCTCTCTCATGTTCTGCATGGTCATCTGCATCTCGAACCTGAAAGTTTCCTGCTGTTTAGCCAAAGCGTCTTCAATCATCTTGGCAATTTGCTCCGCACCTATCATCAGTGACTCACGCGGTTCCCCCTCACTGGACACTGTATTATCTGATGCGATTGCGGAGCAGGTATCCGCAGACGGGTTAGGCGCCGGGATGCTTTCAGAATCGACTCGAAATCATCCCGTGCCGATGTCCCCTTGCTGGTCATATTGGTGGTGACCCTCGGAAATTCTCCGTCTTCAACCATCCTTCTTCTTCGTTGGGAACGCCTAGGCCTTGGTTTTGGCGTCTCTGCACTAAGTCTCTCGAAAACTGAAACTCTTTCGGGGACTGCCTTAATGCAGTTGCATTCAGACAATACCGTCCAAATGAGTTTGGAACAGGGGCATTGAGTTTTCTGTTCTCGAGGACTCCTTTTTCTGGTTTTCCTCGTGCTCACATCACGATAGTACAACTCATCGGTTTGACGGTCGGAG
>NC_033795.1:70721391-70726230 GCF_001876935.1 Asparagus officinalis | reverse complement strand
TCCAATGGCGTCTAACGGGGTCGAAGTTGCAGATCCAGATCTCCCTTCCGCCGCGAAGTCAACTGCTGAGGGTGTTCCAACCTTGTCGAAGAGGGCACGCCAAAGACGGCGTCAACGCCTTGCGTGACAGTTGGCCAAGGCCGCAGAATCGATGGACGGGATCCGCTACAATGAGGATCTAAAGTCCAGACGGTGCCAGGTGCAACAACGGCAAACAACCAATTCCTCCTCTAAAGCGGAGACAAATGAATGGGTTCGTGTCAAGAGGACTCGCTCAAACCTCGAAGAGCGAATCAAGAAACGCCGCGCGTTGCTTGCGCATGCCCGAGCCCTTCTACAGAAAGCGGAGGAGATGCAGAAAGAAGAGACGGTCAATAAGCCGTCAAAACACAAGCGGGTGTGGGTGCCAAAGGCAAAGCCGGCGCCAAAGGCAAAAGTGGACGGAATTGCCGTCCAACCTTCATCAAATCCAGATCCCGTTTCCCTTGCCCCCGCACCTCCGGCGGAGTCAGGTAAGAACGTGGATCCTTCAAGATCCAGAGTTCCTTTGAAAGGTCGCCTCGGTCCCTTACTGGGGAATCGAGGTAAAGTACCTATCAAGGAGCGATTGGGTCCGTTGAAAGGTCCCCAAATGATAGTTTTCACGCTCGCAAAAGCGTAGACTTGAACGAGCGACTTTTGAAAATGCTAATAAAGCGTCATATCCCCAGAGGGAAGCACATTCGTCTGATGATGATGGTGTTATACCTGGGAAGTCATGCCAACACTCTATGAGTTGCTCCAGTTATCAAACTGACGAGTTGTACTATAGAGCTGGGGGTATGGATAAGTCTCGAAAGAGAGATGCTCGAGACACGGAATCTCACTGTCCGTGTGCCAACATAATCAAGGCGGTATTGTCAGAATGCTGTTGTACTAAAGCCCCAAGGAGAGTTTCGGTGTTCGAGAGAATTTCCACCGGAACGTCTGAGACCGTGTCTGCTAATATGACCGGCAGAGGGAAATCGACGCGACGCTTTAGCCCAGATCAGTTTGCCGAAATGTCCCAGCGTATGACTCGATTGCGATCGGGGACCAATAGGCAAAGGAATTACCAAAGGATGCAAAAGGGACTTCCTTTGGAAGAAGAGGTGTCAGATGATGGTTCAAATTCCTGCTCGGCTATAGCATCCGACGGCACGGCATCTAGTGCGGGACAGCCCTATGAGTCACTTATGATTAGTGCCGAACAAGTAACCAAGATGCTTGAAGATGCCTTGACTAAGCAGAAGGAAGCTTTCAAGTTCGAGATGGAGATGGCCATGCAGCAGATGAGAGAGATGCATGACCAGCAAATAGCGGCACTGACAACTCACCAAGGAGAACCCAGTCGTCGCAATAATCCAAATCAAGAGGAGAATGAACGGGAAGAAGATAATGTCAACTTAAATATCCCTCCCGTCAACAACAATAACGGAGGCGGTCCCTTGGATGATAATGCAAAAGAGGACCACGTTACCTCTCCCAGAAGCCACTCGAAGACAAATATGGGTGAAGATAAGAAAATTAAGGACTTGGAGAGAAAAATCAACGCGTTGATGAATGCTCAAGAGGTGAAGAGATCCGGTATACCATGTCCATACCCAAGGGAATGGGAATCAATTCCATATCCGGCAAAGTTTAATTTAATCAACTTCACGCCGTTTGATGGAAAGGGTTCCCCCACCCAACACTTAATATATTTTAAGTCTCACTTAGGAATAATCTCCGGGAATGAACCCTTAATGGTGCGGTCATTCGTTGGCACTCTTCGCGGAGCGGCCTTCGATTGGTATCGTCGCCTCAAGCCGGGGAGTATCAGCAGTTGGGACGACATGGAAGATATGTTTCTAACAAACTTCTTCGACGACGACACCGAGATTTTAATCGGCACTCTATTTGACGAAAAGCAGAAGAATGGTGAGATAGTCGAAAACTTCGTGAAGAGATTCCGAAATAAAGCAATGAACTGCAGGGATCCGGTCAGCGAAGACTTTATCCTCGAGACCTGTCATAATAATCTTTCATTGGACATCCTCGAAGCTATGGGAATGGCACCACCAAAGACCTGGAAGGATTTGAAGGTGCGAGGAGAACGAGCCGAGCGATTCCTTAAAAGGAGGAAGGTGGAAAGGAGCCAAATAGCTAATAATGCCCCACAACAGAACTTTGTCCCTAAGGGAAAAGCACATGCGAATGCTGTGGACACGAATCAAACATTCGAGGTGCAAGCGCAACCGCAACAGCAGCAACAAAAGGCGCCTCAACAATCAAGGTCACAACAGCAATCCCGAAGGCAACAAAAGACTTCAGAACCGAAACTCCAAAAAGAGTACTCCTTCAAGGACGAAGACGTTCTAGCCATCTTCGAATCCCTCCTTGAAAACAACAAGATCAAGCTACCACCTATCGTCAATCAGGAGGAAGCTGACAATACTGCGGATCCGAAGTACTGCGCATATCACAGGAGGATCCTTCATCCCACCAAGGCGTGCTTTACTTTAAAGAACAGCATCCAAATCCTGATTGAAGCCGGCGTTATAACGCTAGGGTAAGCCAATTGAGAACGGCAAGACTCCGACAAGTATAAGAGTATAAACTGCTTCTTAAGACTCCGACAAGTATAAGAGTATAAACTGCTTCTTAAGACTCCAAAGAGTATACGAGTATAAACTGTTTCTCAATCCTCCAACAGGTGCAAGAGGTTAAACTGTTCCCTTCGCACTCCGATAAGTATAAGAGTATAAACTGCTTCTCAATCCTCCAATCGGTATATGAGGTTAAAATGCTCCCTGATACTCCAATAGGTATATGAGTCTAAACTGTTTCCTACCGTTGATGGGAAGTTCCTGGAGAATGTTACGCTAATATTCTTAAGGATAACTCGGTCATGTAACGGAGTACAAAGTCAGACCCAGTTCCAAGAAAGAAGCTGGGGGTGGATGATTCATGTAATGGGAAGTTCCCAGAAGAACGCTATATGTAATTTTCTTAGGGATAACCCGATAATTACGAACAAGGTGATAAACACTAAACCCCCACTATGATTTGTACTCCCACTCTCACTGTCTACCTGGTCAAACCTTCCTATAGTTAGGACCACAACCAAAGTCCCCTCTCGATTCCTTCCATGAACGAGAGGTCCACTTTCAAATTGAACGATTAAGCCTATAAAAGGTAAGATCGTCTCAAACCTCCCACTTCCACTGCTTCCTTGGTCAAACCTATAAAAGTTAGGGCCACAACCAGATTCTCCTCTCGATTCCTTTCATGAACGAGAGGTCCACTTTCAATTGAGCAATCAAACCTATAAAAGTTAGGATTGTCTCCAACTTTACTTAGTCAAACCTGCAGATAGTTAGGACTAAGATTGAGTTATCCTTTTCGATAAACGAAAGACTTCCATCTTTTCCTTTTTCCACCAAACCTATAAAAGTTAGGGTCGAAATTGGGCTTTCTCCTCAATAAATGAGGGACTCTTTTTGGATCGAATGACCAATCCTATAAAAGTTAGGGTCGTTTGAATCTTTCCGATTCTCGGAGTGGAGATCCCACTCTTAGTTTCATCATTTCGGATTCTGAGGGTGGAGATCCCACCTTGAGTTTCCTTTCCAACTGGAGATAGAATATAAAATTCTTCCTCTTCAGTGTCGGGAGATAGAATATAAAATTCATCCTCTTCCATTTTCCAGTCCGTCTTTACCCTGAGAAAAGACACAATTCCCAACTTCCAATCCGTGCACTTTGTGCACGGGGAATTTTATCTCAACTCCTAAATAGAGATAAGCCTACGCCTAACACGCGTTGCCGGTTTAGTCTTTCACCGATTGAAAAAGACACCAGAGTATAATTCTGGGGACTTTCATCCCGAATCCTAAGTAGGGATGAGTCAACGCCTAATACGCGTTGCCGGATGCCATATTCCCGTAAGAAATGGCGAAGTCTATGTATTCAAAATCATAGCATTAAGTCTAAGAGAAGCAATTCTCTTAGCACAACGTTACATGTGAAACGGGTTTTAATAATTCACATGCTAGCCCGATTCAAACGGTAATCGGTAAAGGCACGTCAAACCCGTTGATGGCTGGGGGTTTGCCAAAAATCCCAAAGCCTATGTCTAACACACATGGCCGGTTAGTCTTTGACCGTAAAAAGGACAAAAGACCACATATTCAACATTGTGGCAGGTTGTTATTAATAACACCATAATCCGTGCCTCACACGCACGGGGAATTTTATCCTGAATCCTAAGTAAGGATAAGTCAGCGCCTAACACGCGTTGCCGGGTAGTCTATTCCCGTGAGAAAGACGAAGTCTACGTATTCAATATCGTAGCACTAAAAGGGTTAACTCTTTTAGCTTAAACGTCACATAGGAGCGGACTTAAACAATCCGCATGCTAGCCCGACTCAAACGGTAGTCGGTAAAGGCTCATCAAACCCGTTGATGGCTGAGAATTTGCCAAAAATTCTATAAGTGCGAGTCATTGATGCATCAGCTCTGTTAGTTGGTCTCGTGACTCGATTATCCAACAACATTAAAATAAGATCCACAAATGCAGATGAATCAGCTTTAACAGTTGGTCCTGCAACCCCGACACTTGGGACCGCCGTGCTCCAATACCTTAAGAGCTTAAACTGTGTACACTCCAGCAAACGTACGAGTATAAACTGTGTTAATGCCGGTCAACGCGTTACAGTAAAGATTAATGCCGGTCAACGCGTTACAGTAAAGATTAATGCCGGTCAACGCGTTACAGTAAAGATTAATGCCGGTCAACGCGTTACAGTAAAGATCGATGCCGGTCAACGCATCAGCAAT
>NC_033795.1:70696004-70714943 GCF_001876935.1 Asparagus officinalis | reverse complement strand
CCCAAGACCGCTCCACAGAGGGTCTCGGTATTTGAAAGGATCTCCCCCAGAATGCCTAGGACCAAGCCAATGCGTTTCTGTAGAAAAAGTCTAACTGCGCAAGATGACGAACTTCCAGAAGTCACAGTTAATATGGTTGATAAGGGGAAGTCAACGCGAAACTTCAATCCTCGTCATCTTTCGGACATATCCCAACGTATAACTCGGTTACGGTCGGGAACCGTTAGACAAAGGGACTATCAGAGGATGAATCAAGGATTATCCTCGGATGACGAAGTGTCAGATGCTAACTCTGCAGTCGCTTCTGACAAAACGGTATCCAGCCTAGGTCAATCCCGCGAAGTGTTGATGATTAGCACAGAAGAGGTCACTAAAATGGTTGAGGATGCCTTGGCCAAACAAAAAGAGAACTTCAAGTTCGAAATGGAAATGGCCATGATGCGAATGAGGGAAGAGCATGATCAACAAATTCGGGTTCTGTCCAATCAAGTCAGAGTTGAATCCAGCCGTCGCACCCAGAACGCCGCAGCTGACAGCGATCCGGAAGTAGACGAGATCATCATGGCCGACGCACCGCCCAAAAATACTGGGGGTGGCCCCACTAAAAATAACGACGCTGGGGGTGGACCCACCAATGATGATAACACTGGGGGTGGCCACATTATTTCTCTTGAAAATTGTCCAAAACAGGATATAGATGAGGCCGAAAAGAAGAAGGATCTCGAAAGAAAAATTGATGCCCTGATGTCTGTTCGAGAGGTAAAGAAGACCGGGATTCCATGTCCTTACCCAAGAGAATGGGAATCGATCCCGTATCCGGCGAAGTTCAACTTGATCAACTTCACGCCATTCGACGGGAAGGGTTCCCCCACTCAGCATCTGATCTATTTCAAGTCCCACTTGGGAGTGATCTCTGGCAACGAGCCTTTGATGGTCCGGTCATTTGTTGGCACCCTTCGCGGGCCCGCCTTCGATTGGTACCGTCGCCTCAAGCCCGGAAGCATCAACAGCTGGGAGGACCTGGAGAGCATGTTCCTCGCTTATTTCTTCGATGATGACGCCGAAGTGTCGATCAGGACACTCTTCGATGAGAAACAAAAAGACGGAGAGTCGGTGGATACCTTCATCAAACGCTTTCGCAATCAGGCAATGAACTGCAAGGATCCCGTCACGGAGGAGTTCGTCTTGTAGACCTGTCATAATAATTTGTCCATTAACATCTTGGATGTTATGGGAGTAGAGCCGCTCAATACCTGGAGAGAGTTGAAGGTGCGCGGAGAACAGGCCGAACGCTTCCTCAGAAGGAGGAAGGTCGAAAGAAACCAACCGATGACTAACCCTCTGAATCCGGGTCTCGTTTCCCATAATGAAGGGAAGACACCTACAACAGTTGTTGACGTTAATCAGACGTCGCAACAGCAGTCCCGAAGACAGCAGAATAGTTCGGATCCGAGGCTCCAAAAAGAGTACTCATTCAAGGATGAAGACGTTCCAGCCATCTTCGAGACCCTTCTTGAAAACAACAAGATCAAGCTGCCACCCATCATGAATCAGGAGGAAGCTGATAATACTGCGGATCCGAAGTACTGCGCGTACCACAGGAGGATCCTTCATCCTACCAAGGCTTGCTTCGCTCTTAAGAATAGCATCCAAACCTTGGTTGAAGCCGGCGTCATAACGCTAGGATAAGCCAAATAAGAACGGCAATACTCCGAAGAGTATACGAGTATAAACTGCTTCTCAATACTCCGAAGAGTATACGAGTATAAACTGCTTCTCAATACTCCGAAGAGTATACGAGTATAAACTGCTTCTCAATCCTCCAATCGGTATATGAGGTTAAACTGCTCCCTGATACTCCAATAGGTATATGAGTCTAAACTGTTTCCTACCGATGATGGGAAGTTCCTGGAGAATGTTACGTTAATATTCTTAAGGATAACCCGGTCATGTAACGGAGTACAAAGTCAGACCCAGTTCCAAGAAAGAAGCTGGGGGTGGATGATTCATGTAATGGGAAGTTCCCAGAAGAACGCTATATGTAATTTTCTTAGGGATAACCCGATAATTACGAACAAGGTGATAAACACTAAACCCCCACTATGATTTGTACTCCCACTCTCACTGTCTACCTGGTCAAACCTTCCTATAGTTAGGACCACAACCAAAGTCCCCTCTCGATTCCTTCCATGAACGAGAGGTCCACTTTCAAATTGAACGATCAAGCCTGTAAAAGGTAAGATCATCTCAAACCTCCCACTTTCACTGCTTCCTTGGTCAAACCTATAAAAGTTAGGGCCACAACCAGATTCTCCTCTCGATTCCTTTCATGAACGAGAGGTCCACTTTCAATTGAGCAATCAAACCTATAAAAGTTAGGATTGTCTCCAACTTTACTTAGTCAAACCTGCAGATAGTTAGGACTAAGATTGAGTTATCCTTTTCGATAAACGAAAGACTTCCATCTTTTCCTTTTTCCACCAAACCTATAAAAGTTAGGGTCGAAATTGGGCTTTCTCCTCAATAAATGAGGGACTCTTTTTGGATCGAATGACCAATCCTATAAAAGTTAGGGTCGTTTGAATCTTTCCGATTCTCGGAGTGGAGATCCCACTCTTAGTTTCATCATTTCGGATTCTGGGGGTGGAGATCCCACCTTGAGTTTCCTTTCTAACTGGAGATAGAATATAAAATTCTTCCTCTTCAGTGCCGGGAGATAGAATATAAAATTCTTCCTCTTCCATTTTCCAGTCCGTCTTTACCCTGAGAAAAGACACAATTCCCAACTTCCAATCCGTGCACTTTGTGCACGGGGAATTTTATCTCAACTCCTAAATAGAGATAAACCTACGCCTAATACGCGTTGCTCGGGAGATAGAATATAAAATTCTTCCTCTTCCATTTTCCAGTCCGTCTTTATCCTGAGAAAAGACACAATTCCCAACTTCCAATCCGTGCACTTTGTGCACGGGGAATTTTATCTCAACTCCTAAATAGAGATAAGCCTACGCCTAACACGCGTTGCCGGTTTAGTCTTTCACCGATTGAAAAAGACACCAGAGTACAATTCTGGGGACTTTCATCCCGAATCCTAAGTAGGGATGAGTCAACGCCTAATACGCGTTGCCGGATGCCATATTCCCCGATTAAAAAAGACACCAGAGTACAATTCTGGGGACTTTCATCCCGAATCCTAAGTAGGGATGAGTCAACGCCTAATACGCGTTGCCGGATGCACGGGGAATTTTATCCCGAATCCTAAGTAGGGATAAGTCAACGCCTAACACGTGTTGCCGATCAATCTTTTATCATAAAAAGGACAAAAGACCGCATATTCAACATTGTGGCAGGTTGTTATTAATAACATCATAATCCGTGCCTCACACGCACGGGAAATTTTATCCCGAAGCCTAAGCAGGGATAAGTCAATGCCTAGCACGCCTTGCCAGTTTAGTCTTTTACCGTTTGAAGAAGACACCAGAATCCGAGTCTGGGGATTTTTATCCTGAATCCTAAGTAAGGATAAGTCAGCGCCTAACACGCGTTGCCGGGTAGTCTATTCCCATAACAATGGCAAAGTCTACGTATTCGAAGTCGTAGCATCAAGTCTAAGGGAGTTCATTCCTTTAGCACAACGTCACATGTGGATCAGCTCTGCTAGTTGGTCTCGTGGCTCGATTATCCAACAACATTAAAATAAGATCCACAAATACAGATGAATCAGCTTTAACAGTTGGTCCTGCAACCCCGACACTTGGGACCACTGTGCTCCAATACCTTAAGAGCTTAAATTGTGTATACTCCAGTAAACGTACGAGTATAAACTGTGTCAACGTATGACAATTTAAACCCTAGGGTCAACACCGGTCAACGCGTAACCCTAGGTCAACGCCAGTCAACGTGTTGTGACAAAAAAGTCAACGTTCGACATTCGAAACCCTAGGGACAACGCTGGTCAACGCGTAACCCTAGGTCAACGCCAGTCAACGCGTTGCGACAAAAAGTCAACATTCGACGTTCGAAACCCTAGGGTCAACGCCGGTCAACGTGTAACCCTAGGTCAACGCCAGTCAACGCGTTGCGACACAAAGTCAACATTCGACGTTCGAAACCCTAGGGTTAACGCCGGTCAACACATAACCCTAGGTCAACGCCAGTCAACGCGTTGCGACCAAAGAGTCAAAGTTCGACACTCGAAACCCTAAGGTCAACGTCGGTCAACGCGTAACCCTAGGTCAACGCCAGTCAACGCTGTTTTCATCAAAAGTTGCCTTCATCATTGATTTCATTAAAACTTTAGTCGTTACAAATGAATTCAAATAACAAAGAAATAAAAATTACAACTTTCTTGAAAATAAACGCAAGATCCGTTTATCGTCTCTTGCTTGCGTGGGTCTTTGGCCTGTGACGGGGACGTCGATATCCGTGGACTACCTGGCACTCAGATCTGTTCCGGAAAATCGGACAGAGCTTCGTCGATCCGCGAGAGATCTAGAAGCCTGAAGCGTCTATCTCGGCTAAAACGAGATATCTGCTCTTCTTAGGATTACCGGCGAAGGGTAATACTAAGGAACGGGCACGGGTGATGAAGAATCTGATGAAGACCTCTCCTCTGTTGAAGTGCTCGACCACTCTTCACTGTAGCAGGGCTTCGCCAACTTCTCCAAAAATCCAAGATCTTGAAAAATGAGGTAAGGGGTGGCTATTTATAGGCCATGGGGAGCACCTAGGGTGCCTAGACACCCTAGGGTGTCTCAAGAAATCCGAGACACCCCTAGGGTGTCTCGGAATTTCCGAGAGACACCCCTAGGGTATCTCGGAAATTCCGAGACACCCCTGGGGTGTCTCAGAATTTCTGAGACACCCCTGGGGGTGTTTTGGAATTCCTGAGACGTCCGTAGGTGCATTCGATTGTTTTCCCCGTAAGTTCTTCGTCCGAACTCGGATTTGAGTGATTCCAAGTGCGTTGGAAGCTTGACGAAGAGAGTCGGATTCCTGATTTGGCAGTAAATCCACTTCTGAGTTCGAGTCCGAAACCGATCTTGATTCGATCGTGATTCGTCCGAGTATGCCCTTGGTTGGATGACTCGTTGACTCTTCGAACACTTGGCTTGATCCCGCACGCGAATGGACGTATTCCGTTGCTTGCGTGCGATTAGTCAATCTCGTTGCCTCGTTGGTTTGTCGGTTTGTGCCGAGCTGAGCTAAGGGACCTATAAGCAATTTTATATGCCTACAGATACCCCCTCCAAAGTATTTCAGTCTCGTTCTTTTATAGAAGAGTCTGGAATACTTTGGATATGCTTGTCCCAACCTTCAGTCGGTGTAATGGGACCTTGGAATGACTTCCGTTCTTGATTCCTTCAATTCTCCAGGCTATTCGGTGCTTTGTCGAATGTCTGAAAGAGTTTCGGTGCTGCATTTATTGTCTGACCGTTGTCGGAATTTTGAACTTTGAAGTCGGTTCCTGATTTAGCTGACCATCGATTGTTGGCGTCGAGTCTTTATCTGCAACGCGTTGTCCGGCGTCGTATTGTTGAGTTATCCTTAAGAATATTTATAGAAAACATTCTCCAGGAACTTCTCAAAAATTAGGGAACAGTTTATACTCATATACCTTATTGGAGTATTTAAGAAGCAGTTTAACCTCATGCACTGTTGGAGGATTGAGGAGCAGTTTATACTCATATACTCTTCGGAGTGTTAGTTCTTTCATTGCAATGCATTGATAGGCGTTGACCTAGGGTCACGCGTTGTCCGGCGTTGACCTTAGGGTTTTGGACGTCGTACGTTGACTGTTTGATTGCAACGCGTTGACTGGCGTTGACCTAGGGTTACGCGTTGTCCGGCGTTGACCTTAGGGTTTCGAACGTCGTTGGATGCTCAAGTCACAAGACCAACTAATGGAGCTGATGCGTCAGTGACTTTCGTATTTATAGGATTTTTGGCAAATCCTCAGCCATCAACGGGTTTGATGCGCCTTTACCGACTACCGTTTGAGTCGGGCTAGCATGCGGATTGTTCAAGTCCGTTCCGCATGTGACGTTAAGCTAAAAGAGTTAACCCTTTTAGTGCTACGATATTGAATACGTAGACTTCGTCTTTCTCACGGGAATAGACTACCCGGCGACGCGTGTTAGGCGTTGACTTTAGGATTTTTGGCTAACCCCAAGCCTTTAACGGATTTGATTAGCCTTTACCGACTACCGTTTGAGTCGGGCTAGCATGCGGATTGTCTAAATCCGTTCCGCATGTAACGTTGTGCTAAGAGAGTGAATTCTCTGAGACTTTGTGCTATGATGTTGAATACATAGGCTTCGCCATTGTTACGGGAATAGGCTACCCGGCAACGTGTATTAGACGTTGACTTATCCCTACTTAGGCTTCGGGATGAGATACCCCAGAATCGAACTCTGGTGTCTTTTTCTACGGGGAAAGACTAAACCGGCGACGCGTGTTAGGCGTCGGCATATCCTTTCTTAGGATTCAGGATGAAATTCCCCATGCGTGTAAGGCATGGATTTTGGTGTTATTAATAACAACCTGCCACAATGTTGAATATGTGGACGGATGTTCTTTTCAACGGTTAAGAACTAACCGGCAGCGCGGGTTAGGCGCAGACTTATCCTTGCTTAGGTTTCAGGATAGAATACCCCAGAATCGAACTCTGGTGTCTTTTTGTGCGGAAAAAGACTAAACCGGCAGCGCGTGTTAGGCGCAGACTTATCCCTGCTTAGGATTCGGGATAAACTTCCTAGTACCTGTGAGGCACAAATTTTGGGATTTGAAAAAGGTGGTGTCTTCTCTTGGGGCAAAGACGAACCCGAAATGGGAGAGGAAGAATTTTATATTCTATCTCCCGAAAATGAAGAAGAAGAATTTTATATTCTCTCTTCAATTGGAAAGGAGACTCGAGGTGGGATCTCCACCTCCAGAATCCGGAAAGGTGAAACTGAGAGTGGGATCTCCACTCCGAGAATCGAAAAGATTCGGATAACCCTAACTGTCGGAAGGTTTGATTACCGAACTAAAGATGAATTTCTCGTTTATCGAGAGTGAATTGCGGTTTTGGTCCTAACTGTAGGAAGGTTTGACCAAGCAGGAGTTTGAGATGACCCTAACTGTAGGAAGGTTTGATCACTCGATTTGAAAGTGGACCTCTCGTTCATTGGAGGAATCGAGAGGGGATTTTGACTGTGGTCCTAACTGTAAGAAGGTTTGACCAAGTGGGTGTTTTGAGACAATCCTAACTGTAGGAAGGTTTGATCGCTCAATTTGTGGACCTCTCGTTCATTGGGGGAATCGAGAGGGGATTTTGACTGTGGTCCTAACTGTAAGAAGGTTTGACCAATTGGGAGATTTGAGACGATCCTAACTGTAGGAAGGTTTGATCGCTCGATTTGAAAGTGGACCTCTCGTTCATTGGAGGAATCGAGAGGAGGTTTTGGTTGTGGTCCTAACTGTAGGAAGGTTTGACCAATTGGGAATTTTATGTCGAGACTCTAACAGAGAGGGTGTTGAGTGCACAGACACGGTGAGAATTTGAATGGGAGTTCTTATTCATTACATTGCTGTGGTTTTGGGAACTTCCCGTTACATAAATCGTCCACCCCCAGTTTCCTCTGCGGAACTGGTTCGGACATTATTATCAGTTACCTAACCGGGTTATCCTTAAGAATATTAGCTTAATATTCTCCAGGAACTTCCCGTCAAAAGTGGGAAACAGTTTAGACTCATATACCTATTGGAGTATCAGGGAGTAGTTTAACCTCTTATACCGGTCGGAGGATTGAGAAACAGTTTATACTCGTATACTCTTTGGAGTTTTGCCGTTCTTATTTGGCTTATCTGAGCGATATGACGCCGGCTTCAACCAAGGTTTGAATGCTATTCTTGAGAGCAAAGCAATCCTTGGTGGGATGAACGACCCTCCTGTGGTATGCACAGTACTTTGGGTCTGTAGTATTGTCATCTTCCTCCTGATTTGTGATAGGTGGTAGCTTGATCCTGTTGCTTCCAAGGAGGGATTCGAAGATGGCTGGAATGTCTTCGTCCTTGAAGGAATACTCTCTTTGGAGTTTTGGTTCCGAAGTCTTTTGCTGCCTTCGGGATTGCTGTTGCGACCTTGATTGTTGAGGATCGTTCAGCTCGTTCTCCTCGCACCTTCAAGTCCTTCCAGGTCTTTGGCGGTGCCATTCCCATGGCTTCCAGGATGTCCAATGAAAGATTGTTATGACAGGTCTCGAGGATGAAATCTTCGCTGACCGGATCCCTGCAATTCATTGCTTTATTTCGGAACCTCTTCACGAAGTTTTCGACTGTCTCACCATTTTTCTGCTTCTCATCAAACAGAGTGCCGATTGAGACCTCAGTGTCGTCGTCGAAGAAATTCGCCAGAAACATATCCTCCATGTCGTCCCAACTGCTGACACTCCCTGGCTTGAGGCGACGATACCAATCGAAGGCCACTCCGCGAAGAGTGCCAACGAATGACCGCACCATTAAGGGTTCATTGCCAGAGATCGTGCCCAAGTGGGACTAAACATATCCTCCATGTCGTCCCAACTGCTGACACTCCCTGGCTTGAGGCGACGATACCAATCGAAGGCCACTCCGCGAAGAGTGCCAACGAATGACCGCACCATTAAGGGTTCATTGCCAGAGATCGTGCCCAAGTGGGACTTGAAGTATATTAGGTGTTGGGTAGGGGAACCCTTTCCGTCGAACGGTGTGAAGTTGATCAGGTTGAACTTTACCGGATATGGAATTGATTCCCACTCCCTTGGGTATGGACATGGTATGCCGGACCTTTTCACTTCTTGAGCATTCATCAACGCATTGATTTTGCTCTCCAAGTCCTTCATCTTTTTGTCCTCACTCGTTCCCATCTTCGAGTGGCTTTGGGGAGAGGTAACGTGGTCTTCTTTTGCATTATCATCTACAGGACCACCTCCATTGTCGTTGTTGACAGGGGGAATAGTTATGTTGACATTATTCCCTTCCCGTTCATTCTCATCCTGATTCTGATGATTGTGTCGAGTGGGCTCTCCTTGGTGAGTGGTCAGAGCCGCGATCTGCTGATCATGCATCTCTCTCATTTGCTGCATGGCCATCTCCATCTCGAACTTGAAACTTTCCTTCTGCCTAGCCAGGGCATCTTCAAGCATTTTGGTTACTTGCTCGGCGCTGATCATGAGCACCTCGCGGGGTTGTCCCTCGCTGGATACCGTGTTGTCCGATGCAATCGCAGAGCAGGCATCTGATCCTTCGTCTTCTGACGGCAATCTCGTCCGAACCCTGCTATAAGTTCCTCGTATGACGGCTCCAGACTACAGACGGGTTATACACCGAGGTACTAGCGGAATTGACTCGGGATTATCCCCTGTCGATGCCCTTTTACTGGTCATATTAGTGGTGACCTTTGGAAATTCTCCGTCTTCGACTATCCTTCTTCTTCGTCGGAAACGCCTAGGCTTGGTCTCAGACGTCCCAGTGGAAATTCTCTCGAACACCGAAACTCTCCTTGGGGCTTTAGAACAACAACATTCTGATAACACCGCCCTGATGATGTTGGCACACGGACATTGAGGTTCCGTGTCTCGAGTATCTCGCTTCCAAGACTTACTCGCACCCCCAGCTCTATAGTACAACTCATCAGTTTGATAACTGGAGCAACCCATAGAGTGTTGGCACGACTTCCCAAGTATAACACAATCATCATCAGACGAATGTGTTTCCCTCTGGGGATATGACGCTTTATTAGCGTTTTCAAAAGTCGCTCGTTCAAGTCTACGCTTTTGCGAGCGTAAAAACTTAACGGGCTCTTGAACTTCGATCCGCAACCCAATGCGGTCGGCAATAGGGGTTTTCCCTTTGTTATCTATCTTGGGGGGATTAGCACGACCCCCAGTCGGGTTTATCATTTGGGGATCTTTCAGCGGACCCAATCGCTCCTTGACAGGTGCTTTACCTCGGTTCTCTGGTAAGGGACCGAGGCGACCTTTCAAAGGAACCCTGGATCTTGAAGGATCCGTGTTCTTACCTGACTCCGCCGGAGGTGCGGGTGTAAGGGGAACGGGATCTGGATTTGATGAAGGTTGGACAGCAACTCCGTCCACTCTTGTCTTAGGCGCCGGCTTTGCCTTTAACACCCACACCTGCTTATGTTTTGACGGATTCTTGACCGCCTCTTCTTTCTGCATCTCCTCCGCTTTCTGCAGGAGAGCTCGGGCATGCGCAAGTAATGCGTGGCGCTTCTTGATTCGCTCTTCGAGGGTTGAGCGAGTCCTCGTGACACGAACCCATTTGTTCGTTTCTGCCTTGGAGGAGGAGTTGGTTATGTGCCGTTGTTGCTCTAGGCGCTGTCTGGACTTGAGATCTTCATTGTAGCGGATCCCGTCCATCGGCTCCAAAGCCTTGGCCAGCTGACGAGCAAGGCGTTGGCGCCATCTTTGGCGCGTCCTCATTGACACAGCTGGAGCACCTTCAGTAGGCATCTCCTTGGCGGAGGACAAGTCCAGATCTGCGGTCTCGACCACGTTGGACGACGCGGGGACGTCACGTGGTGCGAGTGCAGCGGCGGCAATGGGCTCTTGAATCTTCGAGCCGAAGGTCCCGCGAACATTTCTGAAAGAGGATGCCTTCCTACGCCTGTTCGGAGAGGCGGATCTGGGGGAGGAGGGGCGTCACGACAGCCTCGGCAGCGAGGCTGTTGGCTCCCACTGTGGTCGCCAGTTTGTTTTCGTCGAAAGTTGCCTTCATCATTGATTTCATTAAAACTTTAGTCGTTACAATTGAATTCAAATAACAAAGAAATAAAAATTACAACTTTCTTGAAAATAAACGCAAGATCCGTTTATCGTCTCTTGCTTGCGTGGGTCTTTGGCCTGTGACGGGGACGTTGATATCCATGGACTACCTGGCACTCAGATCTGTTCCTGAAAAACCGAACAGAGCTTCGTCGATCCGCGAGAGATCTAGAAGCCCGAAGCGTCTATCTCGGCTAAAACGAGATATCTCCTCTTCTTAGGATTACCGGCGAAGGGTAATACTAAGGAACGGGCACGGGTGATGAAGAATCTGATGAAGACCTCTCCTCTGTTGAAGTGCTCGACCACTCTTCACTGCAGCAGGGCTTCGCCAACTTCTCCAAAAATCCAGATCTTCAAAAATGAGGCCTTAGGGGGCTATTTATAGGCAATGGGAGCACCTAGGGTGCCTAGACACCCCTGGGGTGTCTAGGAAAAGCCTAGACACCCCTGGGGTGTCTCAAAAAATCTGAGACACCCCTGGGGGTGTTTTGGAATTCCTGAGACGTCCGTAGGTGCATTCGATTGTTTTCCCCGTAAGTTCTTCGTCCGAACTCGGATTTGAGTGATTCCAAGTGCGTTGGAAGCTTGACGAAGAGTTAGATCTGCTCCGGTGGTTGGACTATCTGTAGAGTGATTGAGATATGAAGGGCATTGTCCTTTTTGTGAACATCGCCGGGTTCCCGATTGGCCCGGGTCTTCGTTGTTCCGAAATCCTATCAGCTCACGTAGTTCGTCGATTCACTTTAATCGTTCATCGACGTCAATCGAACTCCTGTGGATCAGATAGTGATGTTCATCGTCGCTCTTTAACACTGAACCGTTCATGGAGACCTATAGGCAATTTTCGATGCCTACAAACGCGTTGCGATAAAAAGTCAACAGACGGTGATCTGAAACCCTAAGTCAACACAATGTGACAGCGGTAGTTCAAAGTCAACTCAATAACACGAGCCAAACTCGATTCATCAGCTATAGACTCGAGACTTCGACGACGGCCAAGCGATAAACGCAGCGCCGGAAGGATTTTGACTATTCATCAAAACACTGGATAGACTAAAAATCGAAGAAGCCAAGAGTTGAAGCTAACTACAGGTCCTTTACGCCGACTGAAGGCTAGACCAATCACATCCAAAGTATTCCAGCCTCTTCTATAAAAGAAACAAGTCCGGAACGCTTTGGAGGGGGTATCTGTAGGCATCAAAAATTGCCTATAGGTCTCTACGAATAGCTCAGTGTTAAGGAATGACGATGAACATCACTATCCGGTTCACAGGAGTTCGATTAACGTCGGTGAACGCTTGAAGTGAATCGACGAACTACGTGAGCTGACAGAATTCCGGAATAACAAAGGTGCGGGCTAATCGGGAGCCCCGGAATGTTTACAAAGGGAACAATGCCCTTCGTGTCTCATTCATTCTACAGATAATCTAGTCATTGGAGCTGATAGAACTCCTTGTCAGCTTTCCAACGCATTTGGAATCACTCAGATCCGAGTTCAGACAAAGAAGTTACAGCGAAAACAGTCAAACGGGCATTGAAAACGTCTCAAAGCTGAACTGAGGCACCTACGGTGTCTCGGCCAAGTCAAGACACCCCAAGGGTGTCTCGGCCAATCCCAGACACCCCAATGTCTCGGCCAAGCCGAGACACCCCTAGGGTGTCTCAGCACGGATTTGACCCCTTTAAGTGGTTTTAACCGCTCCGCAACCCCTGATGCCTATAAATACAAGCCTTAGGCCTTATTTTTTCAGGGCTGGAGTTTTGGAGAATTGGCGAAGCCCTGCCGGAGTGAAGAGTGATCGAGCACTTCAACGCAAGAGAGTTTCTTCGTCAGATCTACATCACCCGTACCCGATCCTTAGTATTATCCCGTTGTGGTAATACTAAGAAGAGCAAATATCTCGCTTTTATCGAGATAGGCGCTTCAAGTTTCTAGATCTCCTCGCGGATCGACGAAGCTCTGGATCAGATCTGATTGCCAGGTAGTCCACGGATATCGACGTCCCCGTCACTGGCTAAAGACCCACGCAAGCAAGAGATGACGAACGGATCTTGTGTTTATTTTTCAAGAAAGTTGTAATTTTTATTTCTTTGTTGTTTGAATTCATTTGTAACATTTGAAGTTTAATGAAATCAATGGTGAAGGCAACTTTCGACGAAAACACCCGTGCCTGCACTGATAGTGCGCGGCGCTTGCGAGTGCGCTCCTCCAGCGTTGATCGGTTCCGTTTGACACAGACCCATTCCATTGTTGGCGGCTTGGAGGAACCACCATTCATTGATTGTTGGGGCTTTTTGCCTCTCTTGTTCTTCAGATCCGCGTTGTAGCGGATCCCGCAACAGACTCATGGACTTTGCAGAATTGTTCGCAGGCCGTTGAACGGTTTGCCTTTGGCGGGCCGTTCTTCGTAGAGAGTGCACGCACGCCCCCTGGCAGCAGAAGGGTGGGCCAGAGCAGATCCGACCTGGTTGGGAATTGGAGGAATCTCACCCGATGCGACTTTGGCTAATCCAGCGGGGCGAGATCTTTAGTTGGTCGTTTTCCGCACGTCTTCATACCAACAGAGTTTTTCTCCTGGAGGAGAGCTTTCTTGAACTTGCGGGGGGAGGTTGATCCGCGACGAGAGACGAGCAAGTACTGCCTCGAACTTCTGCTGTCGAACTCGTATCTCGACCTCCTCACCACGACCGGATCGAGACCGGCGCTGCGACGCTCGACTCGCAGCGAGATCGGCGGCATCCACTATGTCTCGCCTAGACTTGTTCGCAGGGAACAATGCGTGTCTTTCTTCATTGTTGATTCACATTGTCATCTAAATAACCAGCTTTTGAGTTACAAAGATCCGGTTCTTTTTATAAGAACCGGTTACAATGAAAATCAAAGAAAATAAAAGAAAGACTTACAACTTTTTATCGCTTGTTTTTGCGAACAAATCAACCGAGCTCGCCATGTTTTGCGGTCGCTCACTTTGCGTGGGTTGTTTGCCTGGCGCCCGGGGTTTATCGTGACCACACCGCGAAGATCTAGATCCGATCGCATCTACGCAGTATGACGGGTATTAAATTGTCGCGCAGGAAATAGTAGCCCTTTAATTCTCGGATGCGAAGACCCAAAGCTTTGATGCGGCGGGATACGCCTGCGTAGATCTGCAGATCACGGTCCTCTCGAACTCTCTTTATTTGGGCGTTGACGATCGCCGAGCAGGCGGATCTGGAAGAGCAAAGTCCTCGAAGTCCAAAGCTTCATCTTTTTTTTAGATCTGAGTCTTGAATCCAGCAGGGTTCGCCTCCAAAAAATCCAACCTATGAACAAATGAACCAAGTCCCTATTTTAGCCCTCTTTCACTGTGCCCGGCACAGAACTGGGCGGCCACCTATAGGTGTCCGGCCTGGGCCGAGCCCACCCATGGTGGCTCGGCTTTGCCGAGCCCCCTTAGGCATTGGGTTTCGTCGTTTTGCGTTGTATCCATTTTTCGGTTCTGTCCGTGATTCGGTTGACTTAGATTCTGATTTGTTGATCTGATTTGGCAGTAAATCTGATTCCTAATTTGGCAGTAAATCCACTTCTGAGTTCGAGTCCGAAACTGATCTTGATTCGATCGTGATTCGTCCGAGTCTGCCCTTGGTTGGATGACTCGTTGACTCTTCGAACCCTTGGCTTGATTCCACATGTGAATGGATGTATTCTGTTGCTTGCGTGCGATTCGTTAACCTCGTCGCCTCATTGGTTCGTCGGTTCGTGCCGAGCTGTGCTAAGGGACCTATAAGCAATTTTATACGCCTACAGCTCCGACGCCCAAGTTTGCTGCCAACGACTACCAACCGCAACCACCAACGCCTTCCTTCGTCGCACACCACCTGTTCGACGATATGCTGACGCGGTCCAGACCACCACAGACGTCGCTTGAGATCCGTCGTACCGCGTCCGCATCGGCGCCGTCGCCTCGTCGTCAGACCCCACGGTCTCGCAGGCAAGATCTCACATCCTTTGTCTCGCCTTTATTATTTTTGATATACGGTTAGTTAAGTACATGCAAGATCCCGCTCCTCTTGACTCGTCATTTCCTATTTATATCTGTCGTTAATTAGTTACATAGATTAGATTATGAATTGCTATTATCTGCGTGGGCTTGTTGATGAAGTTATGAATTTCTGCATATTTTAGATATGTTAATAATTATCTGCGTGTGATTGCTTGATGAATAATATTAGATAAATCATCATAATATGATAAATAGTATTTTTAGAATAATTATGATAAATTAAAAAAAATTTATTTCGGCAGTGGAATTATTTTTGGATAATTATATTAATTAAAAAGAATTTATTTGAGAACGAAATCATTTTAGGAAAATTATAATAATTTAAAAGGAATTATCTTAGGGAAAAGAATCATTTTAGAATAATTATAATAATTTTTAGAAATTATCTTGTGGAAGAAATCATTTTAGAATGATAAATATTTTTAAAAAGAAATTATTTTGGGAAAATAAATTATTTTGAATTAATGAGAATTTATCCTATAAAAAGATTATTTTTGAATTTATGAATTTTATTATTTAAAAGAATATTTTTAGAATTATTATAATGAGAAAAGAATTTATTTTGAAGTAAATAAATTATTATTTCATAAGATTATTTTAGAACAATTTTATGATTTCTGATTCTTAATTATGTGATATGCCTTGATATTATCGTACATGATCATTCGTATTCGTTATTTTTGGTTGTGATTGAGAACTGTCAGTGGTCATGACCGTAGTAGCCTTACGTGACCTAGAGACTTGTATTGTGTTGACTTAGAAAAGCGAAAAGAGTTGGGATGGGGAAGTTAATGTTCATGTGATCGGATAAGACTGTTGATGTATCTTCCAGACTAGAACCAGTGAACCGTTTCGCACTGGGGTTGGTTTGTGAGTCACAGTGGATCGGTGTCATCTTCCAGACTAGAACCAGTGAACCGTTTCGCACTGGGGTTGGTTTGTGAGTCACAGTGGATCGGTGTCACCACTGGGGGCTGATTGGTTGGGTCAAAGTAGATCGGTGTCGCTACTTTGGTTTATGAAATTATTTGATTGGATGCACGTGGGGGATATGCGAACAGTCAGTTATCCGATGATATGAGCGTTGACTCTGTGTGAGATGTGAACCAGTGACCTGTTATAGGATGGCTAGTTACATGACTTGTTACCAGTGGATCGGTGTCGCCACTGTGGTTGGTTTGTTGAGTCAAGGTGAATCAGTGTCGTCACCTTGGCTAGGCTTTATGGATTCTTGTGAGATGTAGACCAGTTGTACTCCCTTCCATACTTAGATCGGGATTAATAATTAATTATCTATAATTTGAGACATAAGGTATATACATGAGGGTTTCCTTGTTTGGATTATTTCGCTCGACGTACTACGTCTCAAGTTATAGGTATTTAAGTATTAATTCCATCTAGTTGTGTGATTTGGATACTTGGATGATTACCTTGTTGGCTAGCTGTGTGATCTTGACACTTGGATGGTTTTCTTAGGTTCTTCTGATGACTTTATTCCAGTGATAGATTGTATTTAGATTATTAGTAATTCATTTGCATGTTATTATTGTTATTATCACTGTTTTTGCTTTGGTCGTTCGATCGTTCCTATTCTCTCTGTGGGATCTTGCCGTGCGTCATGCACCTGACGTACACCTGTTTTCTCTGGTGTACGTCAGACTTAGAGGAAGAATAGGTTTAGCTGGGAGATCGCTAGGAGCCAGAGGATTCTCAGCAGAGTACTTAGAAGACCGAGCTGAAGAAGCCGAAGCGTAGTTATTCCCTCTAGTTGTTCGATGATCCTAGTTTACTTTTGTAGCATTTCTTCCTGTCTGATCAATGTATTTCATATTTCTTCAGTTCATTGTTCAGATTTGTATAAGGGCATGTTTGACCCGTATTTTATGTCTCGGATGTTATCCCATTTGTGATATGTATTTTTATTCTGAGTTTGTCTATTATATTCTTGCTGATTGTGATCGGATAAACCGCAAAACCGGAAAACCGGCGCAAAACCAATGAAGTTCATTGTCCAGATCAACAATGAAGTTCGGATAAACCGCGAAACCGAAAAACCGGCGCAAAACCAAACACCTGGAGGGCTCGGTCGAAACCGAGCCACCTCTAGGTGGCTCGGCCAAAACCGAGCCACCAGAGGTGGCTCGGCCAAAACGACCACACTTGTGGCCTCGGTCAAAGCCAAGCCACCAAGGTGGCGGTAGCCGAGCCACCTAGGTGGCCGAGCCACCTGCCGAGCCACCAAATCTGGGCCAGATCTGAGCCCAGATTCTGATTGAAATGCCTATAAATACACTTGGAGCTCATTATTTTAGAGGTTGGACTTTTGGTGGAACTTCTGAGGGGAAACTCTGCTGGATTAAAGGCTCAGACTAAAAAGGTTGGGAGCTTTGGAGCTTTGAAGACTGCGACTTTTTAGATCTAGTTCTTGGCGATCATCCACGCCAAATAAAGCAGGAGTTCGGAGAGAGATCAGATCTGAGATCTACACGGTCATCCTCCGGATCAAACTTGGTTTTGATCCGAGAAGAGTATGCGATTTCGCTTGGTCGATTTCGATTACTTAGGGCTATTATTTCCTTGGTAAAATAATCCCACAGTTGTTATTTCTCTTGAAATAACACCCGTCATACCGTGTAGATCCGACCGGATCAAGATCGCGCGGTGGTCCACGGATTAACCCGGCGAGGCAAAGAACTCACACAAGCAAGAGACCGCAAACAGGATCTTGCGATTTGTTTCGAAAGAAGGAAAGTTGTAATCTTTTTTCTTTGTTTGATTTTGTTGTAACCGATCTTATAAAAGACCGGATCTTTTGTAACTGATAAACTGTTGCTTAGGAAACAATGACATCAACAAGACGATTTTCTCCGCGAACAGTAGCGTGCGCTTTCTGGACTTGGGCTCTTTGTTCGTAAACAAGCCATTATATCGTGAAACGCTATATAGACTTTTTGACTGCTTCAATCTTGAATTTTCAAATTCCTTTTCTTCTCCCAATATATATATTAATATATATAATATATATTATTATAATATATATATATATATATATATATATATATATATATATATATATATAGTAGAGAGAGAGAGAGAGAGAGAGATCTCTACATATGTGTGTGTGTGTGTGTGTGTGTGTGTGTGTGTGTATATATATATTTTATATATAATATATATATATATATATTAGAGAGAGAGAGAGAGAGAGATCTACATATGTGTGTGTGTGTGTGTGTGTGTGTGTGTGTGTGTATATATATATATCACACACACACACACCACATATGTAGAGATCTCTCTCTCTCTCTCTCTCTATATATATATATATTATATATATATATATATATATATATATATATATATATATTATATATAGTATATAGATATATATATAATATAATATAAGAGAGAGAGAGAGAGAAATATGTATGCTTGGTACCAAGCATAAAAGTTTGTTTTAGTAGTGCAGGTAGCATAATCCTCACTCATTCAAATGGTTACATATCCCAATTGTACTCCTCAATCATGTGGATTGTGGGCTCACATTTGAATGAGTGAAGGGATTGTACCACCTCACTACAAGCACAAAAATTTTGCTTAGTACAAACATACCCATATTTCTCATACACACACACACACACACACCAACACACACACACACAAACAACACACATATATATATATATATATATATATATATATATATATATATATATATATATATATATATATATATATATATATATATATATATATATATATATATTATATATATATATATATATATATAAAGTTTTTAATGGGTATCCTTGTCATAGGAGGAGATTTCCCTCCTTGTCGCCTATGTGGCACAATCCCCACCATCCTCATAAAGTAGGCACAAATCCCCACCAACTCATACTCTCTCTCCTATTTTATGAGGATGGTGAGGATTGTGCCACATAGGGGCTGTTTGGTTGTATGTTTTTAGCATGTAAAAGGATGGAAAGTGTAAAAAAGTGGGTCCCATTGTCAGCTTTCCTCCTTTTTAATTGTTTGCTTGTAGCTGTGAAAATAGTGTAAAGTATTTTACTGTGCTGATATGG
>NC_033795.1:70685404-70695989 GCF_001876935.1 Asparagus officinalis | reverse complement strand
GGCAATTCACAAAAAAAAAGAGGTGATTTGGGCAGAAAGCTGACAACAAGTCAGAAAAAAATACTAAAAAAACCAACAGCCTCTTTCTCTCAGCTACCATTTTTTCACCTTTTCTCCTCCTCTCCTGGCTGCGCCTCAAGCTTTCATTTTTTCACCCTTTCTCCTCCACTCTTGGCTGCGCCTCAAGAGTCGGAGAAGAAGAAAAATCGCCGCCTCTGTCTCCGTCGTTTGCTTCGCTTCAAGTCGGAGTCGAAAACACCGGCGACTCTATCGTTTGCTTGAGGGTAGATCCGCTCGAGGAAAGGATTTGGTCGAGGTATAAAAATTTTGCCTTTCTCTATTATTTCAAGTTCCCTTTCAAATTTCTTTAATTGTTGTTAAAGAGAGCTCTAGCTTTCACACTGATTGTTGTTAAAGAGGGCTGTAGCTTTCAAAGTTTGAACTTTGTTAATGATCGGCTAATTTGTGGCTGTGCTTTCGGATGGTTCTGTGTCAAAAACCTGAAGTTAGCTATAATTTTGTAGAATTTTATGGGTAATTTTGGCTAACCATATAGCAGGCTTCTATTGATGAGGGTGTTTGGAATTTTGTGAAGGTTGAACATGTGGAAACAAAAAAAATGCTGCAAGTTCAAAGAATGTTTTGGTGTTGAAATTTCCCTAAATGGACCAATATTAGTTTGTTGGTTTTATGAAGAAATTTTGGCATCTAGATCAAGGAAGAGAGAAATCTTTAATTCTACGGTTAAGTTTGGCAATGAAGCCATGTTGTTGCAAAGTGGTAGGTATAGTTTGGTGGGAATAGTTGGAGATTTTATTTCTTGATATCTAATTTAGTACATGGAAGTTTCTGAATTCATTTGATTGTGAGGTTTGCAAAGAATAGTTGTTACGTCAGAAATAAACTTGGTCACGGAAAAAATACATGTAAAGAAAATAATGCCATCAATTTCATTCTATCAGTAGTTAAATTGTCCGAAATGTAGAGAAATCCAACAAAATAATGTTACCAAAGTTGTCTAATTATCATATCCTATTGTTATGGATTTTTCTATTGTTTTGTAGTATAGCCCCCTGTACTAAATTACCCAACAAAAACTAAATAAACGATAAATCGTAGTTTTGAGGCTCTAAATAATCTCAAGTATATATTGTTCTAACATTTTGTTGTATGGAATTTTCAAGCACTATTCTTTTCATGCACTATTCTTTTCATGCACTATTTCTCAGGAATCATGATTTACTCAAAAGCTTGAATGTATATAACTTTCTTAGTCTACAATTTATTACTTTTACTTTCTTACTTTCAAAAACTAATTACTTTCTTACAATATATAAAAAAGATGGACAAAAATGAAGTTGTACGTAGGATGAACAATTCAGCTGCTGTTGCTACTGTACTAGTTATGCTAATGGTATTCATACGCCGATATCAACATCGTCCACTTAAAAAACATAACATCACTCGTCATCCTTCGTATGTAAGAGACTTAGACAGACATTCTCATATGCGTCAGATATTAAATGGTAGTACATCGAGTTGTCAAGACTATCTCAGGATGCGCATTGGACCTTTTATGAACTTAGCTCAAATGATGAGAGATGAGGGCTTATTGAAGGACACAATCCATGTTCCTATAGAAGAACAGTTGGCTACATTTCTCTACATAATGGGACACAAGTCCAAGAATAGGGCTTGCAGAATTGACTTCATACGTTCCGGGGAGACTATTAGCAGGTATTTCAATAAAGTTCTAGGAGCTATTTTTTCTCTTCGGGATAGGTTTATGAAACAAGCCCCAAATGAAACTCCGGCAGAAATTATGGAATCTAGTCAATGGTTTCCATTTTTCAAGGTAAGTTACGTATATTAATTATAAACAATTATAGCTATTCTATTGAGATGATACTAATTAGGATCTTGAAAGATTTTTTTTTATTTAGGATTGTATTGGTCTAATAGATGGAACACACATAGATGCAACAGTACCAACTAAAGATGCTCCTAAATTTAGAGGACGCAAAGGGATCACACAAAATGTTTTGGCTGCAGTAACACCAAATAAACGATTCACATATGTGATGGCTGGTTGGGAGGGAGCTGCAAATGACTTCACAATTCTTAAGGATGCACTATCCTTGCCCCCACCAAATGGTTTGAGAGTCTACGAAGGTAAGACATAAACAAAAATTCGATTAAGATGATAAATTAGTCAATATATTAGTAGGTTATATGTAATATAATAATGCACTTCATCAATATTGTAGGAAAATATTATTTGTGTGATGCTGGATACCCAACCATGCCGGGATTCATTGCTCCTTATCGTGGTGTACGATATCACTTGAAAGAACATAGTGGAAGAGTTCCTAACAATCGTCGAGAGTTATTCAATCTTCGGCATTCATCACTTCGTAGTAAGATAGAATGCACATTTGGAATCTTGAAAAGTCGATTCAAGATTCTTTCTGCCAAACCTCATCATCCTTTCCCAAGTCAAGTAAACATCGTAATTGCATGTACTATTTTACATAATTATATTGCTATTATTGATCCGAATGATAAGTTCTTGAATGAGTTTATGCATGTAAATGAGGAGGATGGAGATATCTTGAATGAAGATGCACCCATTATTGATTTTACACAACAAATGACTCAACGAGAACAACTTGATACGCGGGAAGAGTGGAAGTCACGGCGAGATCAAATTGCATATGAAATGTGGATTGAATATTGTAATCGACATCGTAAAGGAGTCACGTATGAGACACCTTTTTGAGATTTATATGTAATGTTTGTAATGTGCTATGTTATGCAATTTAAACTTTGTTATGATTTGTAGGATTTGAACATTTCAACATGTATGCAATGTGGTATGTAGTGTTGCTTTATGTAGAACTTAAACTTGTGATTTGTAGGATTTGATCATTTTAAAAGATATATATTTTTGTGATTTGTAGGATTTGAGATTCAATTTGTTTGTTTTTGTTTCTATAGAGAAGTTCAGTGAGATGATTTGGTTTGTTTTGTTGAAGAACTTTGGATAGTAATAGAAGGCGAATCAATTTTTTGTTTACTGTTGTTGGAGTTTTTCTTTTGTTAAAAATTTATTTGTGAAGTGTTTGGTTTAGACTTTAGTGATGATGGGAATGTCAGAGCACTGTTTTGCTCTGTTGCAGAAGTGAATAACTCCAGCAGTAGTTCTTTGAGTAAGATCTCTTGTATAAGTGCTCTAGATCATCTCAACATGTTTTGTAAATTCTAGATCATTTCAACATGTATGCAATGTGGTATGTAGTGTTGCTTTATGTAGAATTTTAAACTTGTGATTTGTAGGATTTGATAACGTCTTAAAAGATATATATTTTTGCTATTTGTAATACTTGATGATAATTGTTTTTTCTTTTGACAATGTTTTTGCAAGCAGGGATGGAGAATCAAAATGGCTCATTTCGTCCGAAATTTTATTCTCAAAATAGAGATAGTCAAGAGAGTAGAAATTCAAATGTAGCACTTCATGATAATAGCCCTACAGGAAGAATGCCCCAAATTCCATTCTCATATGGTTCTTTCCAAACTCCAACATCTGGATATGGTTCTTTCCAAAATCCCATGTCAGGTATGATGCCTCCTCCTTATGCTTGTGGACCATGGATGCAATTTTTAAATGGTACACCAATGCCACAAATGAGATCACAAAGTTCACCCATGAGTGGAACGCCAAGATCATTATCATTTGAAATCCCCTCATCGGAAGCTAGTGGCGGGTCTAAGAGGGTAGCTCGTGAACAAGATGAGGAAGTTTCGTCACCTTCAAAAAAACTTAATCAAACTATGAAAGTGAAGAAAGCTGGAAACATCATGTGGGATGATGAGCTTGATGATTTCCTCATTCCTTTCTTGGCCAATGAAGCTAGGAATGGTGGAAAGTGTGACAAGAGTATGCGGTCTAGGGCATTCAATAATGCGGCTAAAGCATGTACTGAAAAATTCCATCAGTTATTTACCAAGGACAATGTGGGAAACCACTATAGAACTCTTCGGAATCATTATCTAGACATGCGAAAATGTCATGAAATCAGTGGCGCCGGTTGGGATGAAGAAACAAAAACAATAACACTTGATCCAAGTGTTTATAGCACATGGGCAAGGGTAATAATTTCTTAATTTTCTGCTTTTAGATTTAATTTTATATTGTTTCCACTACATGAATTGTATATTAGTGTCTAAATCCATTGCACTTCTCTAAATATGCCGCATCAATCAAAGGCTATAGATTAATATGCCATTAAACTATGCCATTGGTGTAGATTAATATGCTCAATTTTGTGAAGGTTCTGTTTTCGGTTAACATAAATTTAAATTAAAGGAAACACCACTTACACAATCTCAACAACTTGTTCTGGGGGAGAATGTGGGAGATGCCAAGGCTCGCTGAATGTATTTGATCCCATGAAGTACATCCTATACACATCACACAACATGTGTCTCTGTAGCTGCTGCAGATACACACACATGTTGTGTGTATCTGCTGCTGCTGCAGATACACAAGATACACACACTGTGTGTGTATCTGCTACTGCTGCAGATACACAAGATACACACACTGTGTGTGTATCTGCTGCTGCTGCAGATACACACACATGTTGTGTGTATCTGCAGATACACACATACTGTGTGTGTATCTTCAGCTGCTGCAGCTTGAGTGTTTACATATGTTTTGACTGAACATGGAATTAGTGTAAATATTTCTTATATGTCCTATTATTTTGTAGAAAATCCAAGACTCAAGGACTACGTGAACAAGGCTTTGAAGCACTACGATGACTTGAAGCTAATTATCGGAGATGATTTCGTAACTGGAGAGTTTAAAAAAATGCGTACGATAATTTTGAAGGAGTAGCCAATGAGGTAATTGATCTTGACTTACCCGTTGAGAATGATAGCTCTCCTATTCAAGTTGGATCATCCACGGAGGCGAAAGCTAACAAGATGAAAAATGTAAAAACTAAAGTTAGAATTGACAAATCATCACGTGCAAACAAACGTCGTCTTGTACGAAATGAGGATTCTGAGGAGATGACAAGTTTTCTTGAGAAAGTGGGAGAAATTGCATCCGCAATTAAAGAAGGCAATCAACACTATAGTGCAAAATTGGCCGAGAGCATATATTCTCTTCGTGAATTCCCACAACATGTATTGGATCATGTGCTCGATCATCTATATGATAATGAAAAACAAGCTAGGCTATTCATAGTGAAGCCATTGGAATCTCAAGTGACTTGGATGAAAGACCATGTCTTGAAGTATCACTTGGACAACAATAGAAATGTTGGGGATGATATTGATGAGGATTCAAGCTAGGGATATGTTATTTTGGATAGAAGATATTTCCTTTTGTTGAATATTTGGGTGAATTTGAACTTTAATGTAGGTTTTGATTTATTTTACTTGCTTTTTTTGTGGGTTGGATGACTAAACTTTATTTTTGGTTGTGATGTTGTAGGTTGGATAAGTTATTTTGGATAGAAGAAAATACCTTTTGTTGAATATTTGGGTGAATTTGAACTTTAATGTAGGCTTTGATTTATTTTACTTGTTTTTGTTGTTGGTTGGATGACTAAACTTTATTTTTAGTTGTGATGTTGTGGGTTGGATGAGCTATTTTGGATAGAAGATAATACCTTTTGTTGAATATTTGGGTGAATTTGAACTTTAATGTAGGATTTGATTTATTTTACTTGCTTTTGTTGTGGGTTGGATGACTAAACTTTATTTTTAGTTGTGATATTGTGAGTTGGATGAGTTATTTTGGAAAAAAAACTTTGATGTCAAGTATTAGTGACATCCTTGCTAGTTGTGTTTAGCAATTAACTAAGGTTTATTGCAAGATGGAAGTATTTATTTATCTTTTTCGTTGCAATGATATCTATTATATATTCATCATATTATGTTTATTTTTATCTAGTAATAGTGAATATATAGTGGTTGCAATGAACATTATGGTTGCACTATCTTAGGTGATATCCAACAAAATTTCATACTAGCTATGTGATGGTTTGTGAAATTTTGTTCAACATGTTTATTTTTAAAAATCAATAGTTTGTTAATTTATTGGATTAAAGAACTTAATAGAATATATTGGTCATAAAAATTTGTTATTTTTTTGGGGAAGGGGGTTTCTCTTTTTAGAGAGGTAACTTTACCTATGGTAATATGATCATTTGAGTAGGGACCACACAATAACCACTTTTTAAAGTTTCAATTTGCAAACCAAACAAATGTTTTATGATTCCAATGAAATCAAAAACAAACAATGAAAAGTATAAAAGTGAAAGTGATGAGGTGGACAACAACTTTCCAAGTTGTGTCATAAATACACAACTTTACCTACAACAACCAAACAGCCCATAGGCGTCGAGGAGGAAATCCCCTCATATGATAAGGATACCCATTAATCTCATATGAGATTAATGGATATCCTTGTCATATGAGGGGATTTCCTCCTTGACGCCTATGTGGCACAATCATCATCATAAAGTAGACACAAATCCCCACCAACTCTAATCTTTTATTAAAGAAGAGAGCATGGGTATGGATTTAGGAAGTGCAGAGCTTTTGATTTTACTAGTTTTTACACACGTGCAATGCACGTGATTTAATACCATGATTAAGTATTTTTGGCAGTTTGTGCTCATTTTTTTCTTTAAACTCTTACATCCCGATTATTTTTTTATGTTTGTTTAAATGGGATACACCCAATTTAAATTTTCATGTTGATATTTGAATTGACAAAAAACAAATATAATTTAAAAATAATTTGAATTTTCATATTATTTTTGACCGATATGAAACTAAGCTTTATTTGAGAAAGTATAGCATTGCAAAGTGAAAAATATTAAAATAGTGTTATACAAGGAAGGTGAATATTTAAAACCAATATGGCAAAATGATTGATTTAAAGTATGTTAAAACGATGCAAAAGAGAATATGAAGTTTATTCCTAATCATTGATAGACTTCATAAAAAATATAAATTAAAGATTAATGCTAACTCTAGTATACTTTTATATGATAAAAACATCCACATAAGAATATAAAAGTACTGAAAAAAATTCATGAAACTCCCTTCTAAAGATTCCTAATTTCACTCAAAATAATTAAACTATTCTATAAAATATTCATAAAATATTGTTTTTATTTCTTCTATTTTATTTTTTATTGAGTTAAGATCAATCCTTCTTCAGGTTTATCATTTATCATTTCTCGGACAATTCTAGAGTATTGTCTTCATCATCTACATCAATTGTGACATCAGGCTAATTTTATATTTTTTTATGCTATTATCTTTCCTGTGCTCGTTAATTTTTTATCATCTCATTTAACTTTACAAAGAAGTCAAATGTACTTATGATGTTCAACACAAACTGCTCAAAATATAGACTTTGATTTTTTTTCTATTTTAATGAGAATAAATATTAATTATATATATATAAAATTCTTTGTGTTCCTAATTTATTACTTAAATAAATTAGAAGCTATCTCTTTATTTTCCTCTAAAATGAATTCTTCTGATGTGCATCCAATAAAAATTTCTGTTATTTCAATAATATTACCTTTGCTCTATCCCTGTTGTAGGCATCGAAAATTGCCTATAGGTCTTCACGAACGGTTCAATGTTAAAGGGCGACGATGAACGTCACTATCTGATCCACAGAAGTTCAATTGACGTCGATGAACGATTGAAGTGAATCGACGAACTACGTGAGCTGATAGGATTTCGGAACAACGAAGACCCGGGCCAACCAGGAACCCGGCGATGTTCACAAAAAGGACAATGCCCTTCGAGCCTCGTTCATTCTACAGATAATCCAACCATTGGAGCAGATAGAACTCTTCGTCAAGCTTCCAACGCACTTGGAATCACTCAAATCCGAGTTCGGACGAAGAATTTACGGCGAAAACAATTAAACATACGCAAAGGAGCGTCTCAGGCTGAGTTGGGACACCCGGGGTGTCTCGGGAAAGTCGAAACACCCCAGGGGTGTCTAGGAACCCTAGGTGCTCCCATTGCCTATAAATAGCCACCCAAGGCCTTATTTTTGGGGATCTAGATTTTGGAGAGTTGGCGAAGCCCTGCTATAGTGAAGAGTGGTCGAGCGCTTCAACAGAGGAGAGGTCTTCATCAGATTCTTCATCACCCGTGCCCGTTCCTTAGTATTACCCTTCGCCGGTAATCCTAAGAAGAGCAAATATCTCGTTTTAGCCGAGATAGGCGCTTCAGGCTTCTAGATCTCCTCGCGGATCGACGAAGCTCTGTCCGATTTTTCAGGAACAGATCTGAGTGCCAGGTAGTCCACGGATATCGACGTCCCCGTCACAGGCCAAAGACCCACGCAAGCAAGAGACGATAAACGGATCTTGCGTTTATTTTCAAGAAAGTTGTAATTTTTATTTCTTTGTTATTTGAATTCATTTGTAACGACTAAGTCGTGACGCAACCGGCATTCAAGATCCGGGTGAATGAAGAGATCGAATACGAGTTCGATCGACAAAAGTTTGAAGAGTACCTCTCTTCCTCCTCTTCCAGATCCGCCTCTCCGAACAGGCGCAGGAAGGCATCCTCTTCCAGAAATGTTCGCGGGACCTTCGGCTCGAAGATCCAAGATCCCATTGCCGCCGCTGCGCCCGCACCACGCGACGTCCCCGCGTCATCCAACGTGGTCGAGACCGCAGATCCGAACTTCTCCTCCGCCGAGAAGATGGCTACTGAAGACGCTCCAGCATAATCAAAGAGGGCACGCCAAAGACGGCGTCAACGCCTTGCTCGTCAGCTGGCCAAGGCTTTGGAGCCGATGGACGGGATCCGCTACAACGAAGATCTAAAGTCCAGACAGCGCCAAGAGCAACAACTGCGCATAACCAACTCCTCCTCCAAGGCAGAAACGAACAGATGGGTTCGTGTCCAAAGAACCCGTTCTACTTTCGAGGAGCGAATCCAGAAGCGCCGCACCTTGCTTGCGCATACCCGGACCCTTGTGCAAAAAGCACAAGAAATGCAAAAGGAGGAGGCAGTTAAGAGATCGCCGAGATCCAAACAAGTTTGGGTGCCAAAGGCCAAATCAGCGCCTAAGGCAAAAGCAGGCGACGTTGCTCTTCGGCCGTCGTCAACTTTAGATCCCGAACCTCCAGTAAAGCCCTACCGCAACGTGGATTTCCCCAAGTTTAGGATTCCTCTGAAGGATCGTATTGATGTCCTACCCGAGAATCGAGGAAAAGCGCTTGTTAAAGAAAGCTGGAGATCGTTGAAGGAGCTTCGAGCCAACATCCGGACTGGGGGTCGTACGCGACCTCCTAACAAATTGATTTCTGCAACGGCCCGCTTGGCGGTGCGTGCAGAAAACCAGGAGCCCGTTAAAGTTTCACCCTCACGAAGGTTTGATTCCAAGCGTGTGACTCCTGTAGACGCCAACAAGGCGATGTGTAATGACCGTAAAATTTTGATATTAGTTAAAATAAATTTTTGGTATTTTAAAATATTTAATTATGATTTTTAAAAGAGTATTTGTATTTTTCTCGATTTTCTAGAATTTTTATGATTTAAAGTCTAAGTTTTATATTTATTTAAATGGTTTTGATATTTATAAATTAATTTAGTGCAATGAAAAATTCTGGGATTTATCCGTTGTGTTACTGATACTATTACTTATTATTTTAAATAATACGTCGTATTATTATTACTATTACGTATTAATTCTTATATTATGTTGAAATTATTACGTATATTTTTGTATAATACACTGTATTATTAATTACGTATTATTTGTGTAAATTATTGTATTATTACGTATCAGCTGTCGTATTAGCATAACTGGTACGTTTTATCGTGTAGATAATTGTCACATAATTATTTGATTTTAAATGTAAGTAAATATATTTTTATTATTAATTATTTCCGTTTAATTGTACAATACGGGTATATTTTCGACAGTTTCATATCAACTGTTGTATTAGCTCAACATGTACGTTTTTATTTATAGATAATTATTATGTAATTAGTTTAATTTTTAAGTACCCGAAATTATTATTTTTAATTATTTTCGTTTAAATACCTGAACCCATTTGAAAATAACCCGGGCTTTTTCTTCCCGCGTTAAACCCCTATCAGCTACCCAACAACCCCGTTCTCTCCCTCCGCATTTTTTCAAAAATGACGGCGGCACGCGCACCGTATTCATTATTTTATTTTATCTTTTTTAATTTTTTATTATTTTTTTTATCTATTTAAACGCCCAGCTCTCTCTCTTTCTCTTCGTACTCTCTTCTCTCTCTCTCTCTCTCTCCTCTCCCTCCGCATTTTTTTCAAAAATAACGACTGCACGCGCACCGTATTCATTATTTTATTTTATCTTTTTTAATTTTTTATTATTTTTTTTATCTATTTAAACGCCCAGCTCTCTCTCTTTCTCTTCGTACTCTCTTCTCTCTCTCTCTCTCACTCGTACATTCTCTCTCTTCTTTTTCTTTCTCTCTCTATCGAGCTCGAGCTCGAGCTCCTCCGTCCGCCGCCTTCGCCGCTGAGCGAC
>NC_033795.1:70680423-70685324 GCF_001876935.1 Asparagus officinalis | reverse complement strand
GACCGCCGCTGCCCTCCACCGCCAGCTCCGCCCCACGCCTGAGCTCGAACCCACCGCCCGCCACCTCCTCCAGCCGCCTCTGGCCGCCGTCCAGCCCCTGTTCGCCGCCCCGACAGCCACCTGAGCCGCTCCCCCTGCCCCGTCAGCCCCTTGAACCACCTCCAGCAAGTCCTCTTCCTCCTCCGTACGCCGTCCTTCGCCGGCGAACTACAAGACCCGTCGCTGTCGTGTCGTGCTCCGTCACAGTCCTCCCCTCGTCGTCGACGAGCGTCGCCGAGATCCCGCAGCCCCTCGTCGGAGTTCCCCGACATCGCGCACCACTACGTCAGATCTGACCGCGGACTCGCCCGTCGACGTCGAATCGTTTGACAAAAATCCCGAGGCAAGATCCCCATTCTTGCTCAGTACAATTACAAATTTATCATAAATTAATTATGCATAATATCTCGTCCCTCGAACAATTATCCGTTATAGAACTGTCGTGAACATATTGGACCGAGAACTATAACGTATAGAACTGTTTTGAACGAAATGGACTGTGGACAATAACATATGACCATTCATATTGTAATACATATACTGTGATGACTTGCACGGATTTATTTGACGAATGATACTAAAAATAATATTTTGATAATAGATACTGTAAAGATAAAATAAGATAAAATTATTTTAGATTAGTTTATGATTTTTTAGGATTTATTTGATAAAATAATCATTTTAAAATAATTATAATAAATTATTTTGGTGAAAAAATTATTTTAGAGTAATTATAATAAAACAATAGATTTTATTTGACAAAAGAATTATTTTAGAATAATTATAATTTAAAAGAATTTATTTTAGAATAAGTATCAATTTAGAATAATTTCAGTAATTTAAGAAAGTTTTATAAAAGAAATTATTTAGAACATTTATAAATATTTTTTAAGGATTTATTTTATAAAAGGAATTATTTTAGAACATTTATAAATAATTTTTAAGGATTTATTTTAGAAAATAATTTAAAAGAATTTATTTTAGATTAAGTATCAATTTAGAATAATTTCAATAATTTAAGAGAGTTTTATAAAAGGAATTATTTTAGAACATTTATAAATAATTTTTAAGGATTTATTTTAGAAAAGGGATTATTATGAATTTTTCATGATTTATGTTTCTTAATTTTAATTATGTGATATGTTATGATCTTGATGTATATGATTAGTTGTGTTTATTACTCTTTGTTATGCTTGAGAACCGTTAGAAAACAATGACTAGTGTAGCCTAGTGTGTCCAGTTTAAGACTTAGAAACCTGTGTATACGTTTCGCACTTGGTCAGTGAAATCGTTTCGTCACCCGAGTTTTGCTTGAGTTCGAACCAGGCCGAAATCGGATTTCGTGTAGTCCTCTCACCGAACCGTTTCGCGGGATTGGATGCACGTAGAGGGTGAACTTTGACTCTGTGTGAGACGTGAACCAGTGACCTGTTATAGGATGGCTAGTTACATGACTTGTTACCAGTGGATCGGTGTCGCCACTGTGGTTGCTTTGTTGGGTCAAGGTGAATCGGTATCGTCATTTTGGTTAGGATTTATGGATTCTTGTGAGACGTAGATCGGTTGTATTTCTTTCCATACATAGATCGGGGTTAATATTTAATTATTTACAATTTGAGACATATGGTATATACATGAGGGTTTCCTTGTTTGGATTATTTCGCTCGACGTACTACGTCTCGAGTTGTAGATTTTTAAGTATTAATTCCATCTAGTGTATAACCCTGTACTTGGATGATTATTCTGATCGCTAGCTGCATGATCGACTTGTTACTTGGTTGATTCCCTTGGATTTATTATGATTATTCTATTCTAGTAGTAAATTATATTTAGATTATTAGTATTTCAGTTGTATGTTTCCATTGTTATTATCATTATCGCATTGGTCGCACGACCGTTCTATTCTTCCTTTTGGGATCTTGCCGTGTGCCCTGCACCCTGACGTACACCTGTTTTCTCTGGTGTACGTCAGACTTAGAAGAAGAACAGGTTCAGCTTGGAGATGCGCCAGAGCCGAGTATTCTCAGCAGGAGTGTCTTGTAGACGAAGCAGAAGAAGAGTTGAAGTTCAGTTATTCCTTTCAGTTTATTATCGTAGCATTTCCTTTTCCACCTGATCATTGTATTTTATATTCTCCAGTATTTCTTTCAGATAGTTTGTATAAGGGCATGTTTGGCCCGAATATTATGTCTGGATGATCATTTCAGTTGTGATATGTATCTTTTGGTTCTGAGTTGTTTATTATATTCTCATTACTGTGATCGGGGACCTGTGCCTTCGTTTGTATTTCTTGACGCTTAACGTATTAGATTGAGAAGACGGGGTCTAGCACTTATCTCTTCTCAGTTTAATACGTCGCGGGCTTGCTCGCGTCCCGATTCCCTGGTATTTTGGGAAGCGGGGCGTGACACGATGTTTACTCAGATGAAAACGCGTCAGACAGAAGAATGTGTTATACCTGAGAATTCATGTAAACAGCCGATATGTTACTCCGACCGCAACGTCGATGAGTTGTACTATCAGGCTGGGGGTACGAATAAATCTCGAAAGAGAAGTACCCGGGAAGCGGACTCTCACTGTCCGTATATCAAAATTATCAGGGCAGTATTATCAACGTGTAGCTGCCCCAAGACCGCTCCGCAGAGGGTCTCGATATTCGAGAGGATCTCCGATGGAACGACGAAGCCCAAATCAAGGCGTTTCCACCAAAGAGGATCGGTTGCTCGAGATGATGAATTCCCAGAAGTTACCATCAACATGGTCAACAAGGGAAAATCTACAATTGTTTCAAGTGGTTCCGACCCTAATTTCTCTCCAGGAAGCAGAGTCAATTCGGGAATAGCTCAGCTTCAGCTAGAAGCCGTCGGATATAACGATTACCATGGGATCCATGAAGGAATCCATTCCGATGACGAACTCTCAGATTCTTATTCCGCACTCGCCTCCGATGATACAACGTCTAGCATAGGACAAGCTCGGGAAGTGTTCATGGTCAACACCGAGCAAATAGCCAAAATCATTGAGGATGCTCTAGCCAAGCAGAAAGAAGCATTCAAAATCGAAATGGAAATGGCTATGCAGGAAATGAGACAAATGCACGACCAACACATCCGAGCTTTGTCAAATCAGCTAGGTGAACCCAGCCGTCGCAACACTGCTAACCAAACAGGTAGCGATTCAGATGTGGATGAACACAATACTGGGGGTGGCCCTACTAAAAATAACGACGCTGGGGGTGGACCCACCAATGATGATAACACTGGGGGTGGCCGTATTATTCCTCTCGAAAATTGTCCAAAACAGGATATAGATGAGGCCGAAAAGATGAAGGATCTCGAAAGAAAAATTGACGCCCTGATGTCTGCTCGAGAGATGAAGAAGACCGGCATTCCGTGTCCTTACCCGAAAGAGTGGGATTCGATCCCGTATCCGGCGAAATTCAACCTGATCAACTTTACGCCGTTCGACGGGAAAGGTTCCCCCACTCAGCACCTGATCTATTTCAAGTCCCATTTGAGAGTGATCTCTGGCAACGAGCATCTGATGGTCCGGTCATTTGTTGGCACCCTTCGCGGGCCCGCCTTCGATTGGTACCGCCGCCTCAAGCCCGAAAGCATCAACAGCTGGGAGGACCTGGAGAGCATGTTCCTCGCTTATTTCTTCGATGATGATGCAGAAGTGTCGATCAAAACACTCTTCGATGAGAAACAAAAAGACGGAGAGTCGGTGGATACCTTCATCAAACGCTTCCGCAATCAGGCAATGAACTGCAAGGATCCCGTCACGGAGGAATTTGTCTTGCAAACCTGTCATAATAACTTGTTCGTTAACATATTGGACGTTATGGGAGTAGAGCCACTCAATACCTGGAGAGAGTTAAAGGTGTGTGGAGAACAGACCGAACGCTTCCTCAGAAGGAGGAAGGTCGAAAGAAACCAACCGATGACTAACCCTCTGAATCCGGGTCTCGTTTCCCATAATGAAGGGATGGCGCCTACAACAGTTATTGACGTTAATCAAACGTCACAACAACAGCTCCGAAGACAATAGAAGAATTCGGATCTAATGCTCCAAAAAGAGTACTCATTTAAGGACGAAGACGTTCCCGCCATCTTCGAGTCTCCTCTCGAAAACAACAAAATCAAGCTCCCGCCCATCACGAATCAGGAGGAAGCTGAAAATACTACGGATCCAAAGTACTGCGCATACCACAGGAGGATCCTTCATCCCACCAAGGCTTGCTTTACTTTAAAGAATAGCATCCAAACCTTGGTTGAAGCCGGCGTCATAACGCTAGGATAAGCCAATTAAGAACGGCAATACTCCGAAGAGTATACGAGTATAAACTGCTTCTCAACACTCCGAAGAGTATACGAGTATAAACTGCTTCTCAACACAATACTACGGATCCGAAGTACTGTGCGTACCATAGGAGGGTCCTTCATCCCACCAAGGATTGCTTTGCTCTCAAGAATAGCATTCAAACCTTGGTTGAAGCCGGCGTTATATCGCTCAATTAATGCTTCTTAACACTCCGACAAGTATAAGAGTATAAACTGCTTCTTAACACTCCGACAAGTATAAGAGTATAAACTGCTTCTTACCACTCCGACAAGTATAAGAGTATAAACTGCTTCTTACCACTCCGACAAGTATAAGAGTATAAACTGCTTCTTAACACTCCGACAAGTATAAGAGTATAAACTGCTTCTTAACACTCCGAAGAGTATATGAGTATAAACTGCTTCTCAAATACTCCAATCGGTATATGAGGTTAAACTGTTCTCTGATACTCTGTAGGGTGAATATTTGATTTCCCGAAAACAGGGAGTGTTTGTTTGTATTAATAAGAAAGCTTATTA
>NC_033795.1:70677970-70679423 GCF_001876935.1 Asparagus officinalis | reverse complement strand
CAGGCGGTTAGTGTGGTCAGCAGGTTCATGGCGAATCCGGGAAAGGCGCACTGGGAAGCTGTGAAGTGGATCCTAAGGTACTTGAAAGGTACCGCGGATACGGGTCTGTGTTTTGGTGGAGATACATGTCAGATTGACGGGTTTGTTAACTCTGATTATGCGGGCGATCTAGATAGACGGCGATCTACTACTGGTTATGTATTCAAGATACATGGAGCTCCAGTTAGTTGGCGATCGATGTTGCAGGCTACAGTGGCACTTTCTACTACAGAGGCCGAGTACATGGCCATGGCGGAGGGAGTGAAGGAAGCATTGTGGTTGTGGGGTCTTCTAGACGATTTGGGAATTGAGCAGGAGAACGTGAACTTGTGGTGCGACAGTCAAAGTGCGATTCACTTGGCGAAGAATCAAGTTCATCATGCTCGTACCAAGCATATCGATGTCAGGTATCATTTTGTGCGGGATGTCAAAGAGGAAGGTGATATTTCTCTCATGAAGGTGCACACGAATGAGAATCCCGCAGACATGTTAACCAAGGTGGTCACAGGTGGCAAGTTTAAGCATTGCTTGGACTTGCTTCATATTAGCCCGTGTTGAACTGCCCAAGAGGGCATGGCCCTTCGGGGCGGTGATGGGGTGAGGTGGAGACTATATGGAGAACAAATTCTGAACTACGGTTAGCTTGATCCCGGTGGAGGGTATGTAGGCAGCCGCGGTAAAGTGGCGCAGCTGGTTTGGCCTGGTTTGGCCGATTAGATATCTCTGGTGATGTTCTCGGTGTTCTTCTGGTGTTCGTCCAAAATTTGAGGTTTATCAAATGATGTACGAGGTGGAGAATTGTGAACAACGGTGTTAGCATGGGGACCACATAACCATTCATGCGGTAAAGAAGAAGCGGAAGTTTTTTTTTTTTCTTCACGTGAGGTGATAAGGTGGGCCGCACCCATGTGCATCTTAGCCATTCACGCACCTGCAACCGAGCCTACAACCGATTTCTCATCTGCTACTCTCCTATAAATACCTATGACTACCTAGGGTTTTGTGAGAAAAAAAAGCTGCAGCGGGAACAAAGTTCGGCTTTGGAGAAAAACAATTGCTGCGGAAAAGGTGCAAGGGAACAGCGACTTGGAGAACAAAACGCAGAGGAAAAGACTGCGAGGAAATAAAATAGCAGAGAGTTCTTGCTGCTGAAAAGTGAGTTCTTGGCGGCTGTTTGAGAGGAGAGAAAAAGAGAGATTCTACAAAAGAGAGGTTTATTTCTTTTGGGTAAAAAATCAGATCTTTGAGACGAGCTTGTGGATTGTACAAGTCGTCAGTGTTCTTCTCATAGTGGAATCTCCCCTCAACCCCTCCCGTGGACGTAGGCAAGTTTACTGAACCACGTAAATCTCGTGTATTTACTGTTTTCTGGGTTGTTGGCTATTGCTTGTAGGATCCCTCAAAATTCGGTCTT
>NC_033795.1:70667184-70676769 GCF_001876935.1 Asparagus officinalis | reverse complement strand
AGGCCAGGCCGAGACACCCCTTGGGTGTCTCGGCCAAGCCGAGACACCCTAGGGTGTCTCGGCCTGGCCGAGACACCTTGGGGGTGTCTCGGCCTGGCCGAGACACCCCTGGGGTGTCTTGGCTTTGCCAAGACACCCCTCGGGTGTTTCGTGCCTGCCGAGACCCATTTGGGTGTCCCAACGCAGTCCGAGGCTGTGCCGTTGTTCTGCCGTTGACTCGCCGTTGACTTTTCGTCCGAACTCGGATTTGAGTGATTTCGGATGCGTTGGAATCGTGACGGCGAGCTCTGTAGGCCCCGATGGTTGGCTTATCAGTGGGGTGATCGGGACATGGCGGGTGTTGGTTCAATTGCGGTGATCGGGGGTTTTTCGGTCAACCCGTATCCCCGTAATTCTGACATTCTGTCGGCTCACGTAGTCCGTCGGTTCGCTTCAGGTGCTCACCGGTGTCATTTGAGCTCTTGTGAACTGGGTAGCGTCGTTCGATCGTCGATCGTTAACACCGAGCTGTGAGTGGGGACCTATCGGCAATTTTCGATGCCTACACCATGCCCAAATCTACTCAAATGAAAGAAGTCGGGCCCACCGCTTTAGAGCCTAAGGTGGCTAGACTTGACAAGCTTGAAGAGAATCAATCCCCATCTTCTTCAGCGCTAATGCCAATGATGGGAGTTGTAAGGCCTAGTCCGACAACGGGATTAGCTCCCAAGTCGATGATCACTGTATGCTCGCCTCAACCTTTTGCGGGGCAAGGCAACTCATGGAACCTTTCTTCTTTGGATGATGACGCTCGTGTTGATCAACCACCGGTGGTCACTTCCAACAAGGCATCGGCTTATATTGCTATTTCCCTTGCAGGTAACTGTTGTTTATTTTGAAATTTAATAAGTTTTTCTTCTATGTTCTAACAATTTTCATATGTAGGATCCCTAGCACCAGCGATTGTAGAAACTGAAGTGGCGACAACTCCTCCACCTGAGCAGTAGATTCCCTTAACGTTTCCTCTTGGTCAAGCTCAGGATGTAGGCTCTTCCAGCTTAGCTCCTCCGAGATCGCCTGCAACTCTTCCACCGAGCTCCACAACTCCAGGGTCCTTAATACAATCTCCCGCCGCTTCACTAAGCCCGGTGGATGTTCCTAACTTGCTCGGAATTTTCATCAGGCAATTAGAGAGTGTATTAGAGAAGACGGTCGAGATCGTCAATGTTGGTCGGGGCACTTATGAGTATTTCAGACCCTTCTTAATGAATTGTCTGAATAGCATTAAATGTTTGGGTGGCGCACAGTGCATTAAATGGTTTTCAGAGGGTATCTCCCATTTAGAAGAGGAACTGAGAGCACTTCAAGACCTTGAGCGCATCGATCTCGAGGCTCAGACTAAACGGGCTTTGAAGTCATTCAGAAGAATCTAGCTAAAAAAGAAGCACATATCGCCTCTCTGCAAGAACAACACGCTCAAGCTCAATCAAAATTGGTGGCTTCCGTTGCCGCCATGCAGACATCTCAATATTTTATTAATCAAGTGAAAGAGGCCATGCAGACTTGATTTTGATGAAACGATTTCAAACAAGCTTGAAAATTCTTTTGAATTAATTTATAGACTTATGAAAAGATGTAAAACATTATTATTGAGTCTATAATCCTTAAACACGTTATTTTTTCAAAACAACGTATAATGCGATAAATATGAAACACATGTGCATGTAAATGAATATATCTATTAGTTTCATATTTATATGGCTAAAAATTATCTTTCAAAATATTTGTATGGCTAAACATATATTTTAGCAAAGTGAAACAACTAATGTAAGCCGTAAAATGAAACAACGTGTATGTGTAAAATTTAAGCTTTAAGTATCAACACATAAAGTATAAACCTAAACTACTATACTAAGCAATGTGATCTTCAATTAGCTCGTCTGGGTTGCGGATGAAGCAATGATGAATCTTGACTTGAACTTCGATGACTTCATTCTGATATCCTTCCAACCTCCTTTGAATGTCATCATTAAGCTCAATTCCAACCAACCTCCAACATAGAATCTTTGTATAGGATTCCTAACAAGTAAATACAAATACTCGACAAACGATATTAGGAATTATTTGTTAATCATTAAAACTAGATTAGACAGTAGGCTCATAAACATAAGAGCTAACAATCTCCCCATTTTTTATGATGATAAACAATCTTCACAAAAAGTATATAAACATGCATGAAACCAATAGAAAGCAAACAAATGAAATATTCACAATAGACTTGTTTCTCCCCTTTTTCAACATCAAAATGAGGAAAATAACAAGGGAGAAAGAGAGCATTAAGCTCCCCCTACATATAAGCATAGATGAGTATAAACAAGATAGGAAAAGGCTCCCCCTATCAAAATGCCTTAAAGCATATATATAAAGAAAATTATAAGGCATCAATATGTGAGCATATATAAAAAAATATAATGATAACTCACATTCAAGGAAACCAAGAGAACACATATAAATATATCATTATAAAAATAGTGTCTCAATATACAAACATAAACAAAGAATAATATATAGACTTATATATGTATATATCGATCATGAAATCAAATGAAGGGAGATCATTAAAAGATATTTTTAAATGAAAGCAAATCATGAAAATCATGAAAGTCCAAGTGAAAATCAAAATGAAAATCTTGATATATATCCCCAATTTAAAAATGAAATAAAATCATGAACATCCATGAACCTATGTGGTCCGTTTAGAAAGTTTGCAAAATATCAAAAAATGATCAAGCAAACATATATAATTCAAGTGATACATATGCCCAATATACTTATTATATGACGAAAACAATTTCTTCGCAATGAGGCTAGGTAAAGATGTCTGCTAATAAAGATTTTGAACTAATACAAATAATGGACATATCTTACTTATATACATAAACATACAAAGGTAATGTTGAACATATATATGTTTCATCCACAAGGATCAAAAACAAGTATGTTTACGATAAAACAAAGAAAGATTAATTTGTACTATATTCGACAAGAAATTTTGAGCAAACCAAGCTTTTGGAGCTTGTTCGAACCCATATAAAGCTTTTAGCACCCGGTAAACATGATTTGGAAGAAAAGATCAATAAATCCGGAGGGTTTATCAACATAAACCTCTCATCAAAATCAAAACTAATAAAATTCATAATATGTAATGAAAATAAGATGTGTTTTCAATAATTAATATGTGTAATAAAAAAACAACCATTTGGGTAAATTTTTTATCAATATACTTTTTTAAAAATAAGTTTTACAAACATGTTTTTCCAAAAAAGAAATTGAGAAAATGCTAAAAATATGTTTCAAAATTAAACTTATATTGATACTCAAACACTCTTGGTGCCGGAAAGTTTAGGGCTATGACCCCTATCAATGAAATCTAAAGCCCTTGGGTTATGACCCCATTTGGGTGCATATAGTGCACATGTCCGGTCATAGCAATAATTATGCAAATGACTCATTCTATTACAATAAGTGCAATAAAATGGACTCATTTATTTTTGTTGACTATATGAGTGTGTACGAGAAACATTTGTAAACAAGGGTGGTCTCTTTGAAGCATTTTACAAATATGGGACGTTTCTTAATTTAAAACAAAACTTTGCCAAATGGCCAAACCTACCACAATAATCACACTTAAACACATTTACGTACTTATGATGATCAATAGGTGCATGCGTGTGTATGTGTGGTGATGAAACTTTATGAGATACACAAAGGGTAATAATATTAGTATTTATCAGTTTTTGTGCATCATAGCAAAATTTAGCAAGGTGGCTTTTACGGGCACAAATGGTGAATTAATAAACTTTCTGATACATGTGTGCATAGTGAGTATGTGATTTTAAAGTTGTAGCACGTGACTTAGCACACATATTCATAAGTTTCTTATTTTTGTAAATGCATTTACTTAATGTTGAATCTAAGGAAGAAATATGATTTTGTATTTTAGCATTGACATTAGAAGTAGAATAAACAAGATTATTCATAAAAGAATTAAATTTATTTTTAATTGTTTTTACTTTTAATAAGGCATTATTTTTCTCAAGAGTTATTCTAGCAACATTTAAGGTTAAAGAATTATGATCCAATTTTAATTTATCATTATTTTCTTTGAGCATCACATTCTCTTTAGTAATAATATCATACTTAGAGGCTAACATATATTGATTGGTTTTTAAGTTAATATGCTTGCTTTGCAAATTTTTAAAATTATGATGCAATTTGTTATAAGCATGCATTAATCTTTCATATGTACAAGCGAGTTCATCTATAGATAATTTATTATCAAAATCAGACTCGCATACCTCACTAGGGCTATCGCCTAGTGGCCGTGTGCATGATGAAGCCCTAATCTTACTTGAAGTGGAATCCTTCGAAACACATCAGATTTCCTCTAAGTTTTTTTGATGTGCTTCTATAAATATTCATAATTTGTAAGCACAATCAAAAGAAACAAAATTGTTAGAAATGGATGAATAAAAAGCATTAAGCAAGAATTTTAACAATAACTTGTTCATTATAAATATCCTTTTATCATTATTGCTCCACTTGGATTTTTTTAAAGTGGACACAACATAAGTATAATCAATTATTTTCAAAAAATCAAAATGTTTAGATCTAACAGAAAGTTTAAATCTAACACACCATTGAGTATAAAAAATTATTTAATTTTGAAGCAATATTAATAGCATAACCTAAAGTAGGTGTACCGTGCATATCCATGATATAAATGCAAGCAAGATAAAATCACAAAACTAGATTGGCAATAAATCAAAGTGAGGATATTTGACTCTAGACGATTAAGTCACAAATCAAAGAGCACCAAGCTCTTATACCAGGAGGTAGGAAGTTAACCGACAGTACTGAAAAGTTTTGACAGAGGTGTAATGTTAACGTACCAAAAAGGAGTGACCAACAGAGGTGTAATGCTAACGTATTGGTTGAATCAAACTTATAGAGGTTTAATGTTAACATATGAGGTTTGAGGACTTATCGCTCTATTGAAGAGAGTCGATAAGTTGATTTTATCATTAGAGGTGTATTGTTAAACTGATAAGAATTTTGAGGACTTATCACTCTATTGAAGAGAGTTGATAAGTTGATTTTATCATCAGAGGTGTAATGTTAACGTGATGAGATTTTTATGGACTTATCGCTCTATTGAAGAGAATTCATAAATTAATTTTGTTATCAGAGGTGTAATGTTAACATGACGAGATTTTTGAGGACTTATCACTCTATTGAAGAGAGTCGACAAGTTAGTTTTATCATCAGAGGTGTAATGTTAATATGATGATAGTTTATGGACTTGTTAAAGGTTGTATAAAAATTACTGCAGATAGATGATCCACATCAAACACTAATGATGGAAGTTATAATTTGACGGCTTCCAAAAGGCTACAATTTAAAAACTATTACATAGATCGATGAAGATTATAATTTGACGACCTTCATAATAACCGATAAAAAGCTCTAATTCAATAGCCTTCACAATCAACATCGAGAGTTATAATCTGATGAGTCTCATATTTTCAAGGAGTCAAGATGAAGGTTACAAAATGATGATCTTTGTAATGCTCTAGCAAAAGAGACTGCAAATTGACGGTCTCTTCAATTCAAAACGCAGATATCTCTAAAACCGTAACAAATTTAGCGAAACGGACGGGAGAAAACCAAACCCTTTGGTCAGGTCCATCTCGTCGAGATAGTTGAGTTTTATATATAATTCGTCTAATTCTGACTTACGGTTTGAAAGCTATAACCTGTTCTTCGCAGCAAGTTATGTTCTAAAGTCCGTCTGTAAGAGTGGACTTCGTCTAAACATTGGACTTAGCCTGAAGCTTGCCAAGCTCGCCTGAGGCTCGCCTCTGTGTTCCAGAGTCAAAATGTAGAGTTCATCTCTACATCCTAATAACAAAACGTAGGGTTCATCACTACGTTCCAGATCCAAAACGCAGGGTTCATCGTTACGTTATAGATTCAAAATGCAGAGTTCGTGGCTGCGTTTCAGACTCAAAACGTAGAGTTCATGGCTATGTTTTTAGGCTCAAAACGCAGAGTTCATGGCTGCATTCCAGATTAAAAATGCAGAGTTCGTGGCTACGTTCATACTCAAAAAACAGAGTCTGTGGCTGCGTTTTCAGTCTCAAATGTAGAGCCCAACTCTTCATTCTAGATCTAGAATGCAGAATTCATGCCCAGAACACAATTCTTGCATTTGACTCGTTCAAACACGAGCTGAACAGTTTCAAAACCATTTTTCATGATTTGAGGGAATCACTCCCCCACTTAGGAGCAAATTAAGGGGGTGGTTACACCCCTTAATCCCCTATAAATGGCGGAAAACTCAACTGAGTTCTAGATTTCCAATTGGATCAACTTTTTACATCTGCCATATCGCATAAAGATAGATCGGCATCTATGTTCTTAGAGATCTTGGAACGTTCTTCAGCAACAAAGGTTTTGGAGCTTGGTGCTTGGCTTTAAAACCGATTTTCTGTTCAAATCAACTTTGTTACAGAGTTTAAACTCATTCTGAGTTCTTAAACTCGTTAAGAGTTTAAGAGTTATTTTCAAACATTCCATGCAAGTTATCCTCGACATCAATCAAGAGGATTCAACCGTGTTCCACGAGCTTAAGCCTTTGGATCGTCAATGAAAAGTAAACTTGACTCAAGTATTCGAGAGAGGCATTCCATCGATACTAAAAAGAACCCAGTTTTATACAAAGGGAAGGATCTTCGTCGATCTTTCTATTTTTTGTAAATTGGGAAACCGATCAAGAAGATTTGTATTTTCTTTTCTAAGTCTGTTAGAAAGAAGTTGTATTGAGAGAATTGTAATTAATTTTTTTCTGAGCCTGTCAGAGAGAATAATACAAATTTGGTTCTCAATTATCTTCTTCGAATTTTCCCACCAAACGTTTGTCATCATATTAGAGAGGATTGACAAGTTAATTTTATCTGGAAAAGCTTGCTATGTCAAGAATAAGACAAGCTGAATTCGAACTCCATGGGTATGTTACTCGTCAGAAGTGTGATGATAACTTGACGAGATTGGGATAGTTTTGTGAATTTTGTAGTTTGACAGAGGTGTTTTGTTAAACATATCAACTTTGAAGATTTGTTACTCTTAATTCAAAGAATTCTAAGTAACCAACCCCCAATCTAAGTGAGTTCAATTTCACTTTTTAGACTTAGTAGGGGAGAAGGAAGGGGTCTCATGATTTATGGGTAATATATTTTTTTGAGAAATTTCCCATTAATTGGCATCATGAGCCTATCACCTTTCTAATTAATGAGACGGTAAGCTCCATTCGAGTAGATTGATTCTGTTACGAAGGGTCCTTCCCATTTAGGATTAAATTTCCCTTTTGTCTTATGTGTCATGATCATGGGTCGTCTGACAGGCAAGACAAGGTCGCCTTTCTTGAAGATCCTTTTTTTGAACTTTTAATTGTAGGCCTTTGAGTTTCGAGCTTGGTATAACTCAATCTATTGTTGGGCTTAAACCCGCTTGTCATCCAACGCTTCTAGTTCTTGAAGTCGTAGTTAATGTTGTACGTTCTTCATCGATCATCCCGGTTGCAAGAGAAACTCTTAGGGATGGGATCTGAATTTTTAATGATTACATGCCTTCACATTCGTAAACTAAAGAAAAAGGAGTAACTTCTTTGGGATCGTTGGGAAGTATGTTGTACAAGACATAATCGACGAATGAGAATTTCCAATCCCTTGGTTCGAGACCTACGGAAGTTTCATAGATGATCTCTACTATTGCGCCTTCTGAGCAATCTTCCAAAGGGAACTTGGGGTGATATCAGTCACGACTTAAGACGAATATCTTTGCTTCTGCTTTCGGTGGTAATGTTACCAACGAAGCTAAAACGTCTGCATATGCATTATGTTGGCGCGAAACGTATCCAATAAATAAGACATCAAACTTTTGGGCTAACTTTAGCGCCGCAAAGTGGTATGGGACTAAGTCCTCATTACACACTTCATATTCTCCTCGGACTTGATTTATGATGAGTTGAGAATCACCATAGGCCTCGAGATGTTGGATGTTGATTTCCTCGACCAATTGCATTATTGGTGCATCGCTCAGTTAAGGAAAATCCTCTTGGGATCACATAACTAGTTGGGGATATAAGTACTACCGCCACACCGTCTTAGAAGAATCTGGTACCGAATGGTCAGGTAAGAAATCTTCCAGGACTTGTCCTTTTAACAGCCTTTTGAGGCATAAATCATATCTCGTGCTGCGATAACAGTATGGATCATTTTGCAAGACGATGGCCTTGTCGTTAACATGCAGGCGAATACCAAGATTAGGCATTCTTTCTCCTATCTTTTCCTGATGATCATCAAATAGATTGGGATGGACCCACATTATCTCTCCTTTTGGAGTAGTAAGAGGTACCAACCCTTTATCTTTATGACCATGTGGGTCAGGTTTTTTTAGATGTAGTTCTCCCTTAAGGATAAGGACAATGCCATTAGGAGCTGTAACGAGTGGGAAATTCCTGAATTGAACTGATTTCATGTTGCTGGATACGGTCTTCTATTCTGGCTTCAGCTTGAGCACTTCGGCTTCAATCAAAGCATGTAGGATATCTTTGAAGATGTAGCATCTCTTTGTTGAATGTCCTAATGTCCTATGGTAAAGGTAGTAGTTTGGATCATCTACCTTCCCCACTTCTTCAGGCTTTTTAACTTTAGGGAGTTTCAGCTTGCCACTCTTCTGAAGTAAGTTGAATAAAGATACCACATGCTCCTCTTTGAAGGAGTACTGCTTAGGTACTCTTTGCTGACCCGACGCTTTACCCTTGGCAAGTGATGTTCGAGGATTAGCTTCAGTAGCCATAGATTGGGTTTAGCCCCATTGTGTAGGTTGCTTCTGCTTTCTTTCTTCTTCAGCTTTGACCCTAGCAACTATTTCCTGAGCCTGTTTGCCTTAGAAAACTAGTTATTTCTAGGAACGACACTCTACAACCCTCATTTGGGATAGGAGATTGGTCTGCAAATTGTGTCGACAGGTTTTCATCAGAGTATACTGTGTCATACCTGACGAACATCGTAGAGCCATGCTTCAGAATCTCTCGACGAAGGTTTTGATGGGCTCTCCCTTCTTCTGCTTAGTGGTAAGAATAGTAGTTACAAAGACTTCTGTGTTATTTTAAAAAAATATTGACAGGAAGAGTCTCTCTAGATTTTTCCTCTTCTGGATACATCCCGTAGGTAGTTTCATGAACCATTCAAAGGCAACACTCTTGAGGGTGCTAATGAACAACCAAGTCAGTACGACGTCATTTGATATCACATTCGTAGTCTGCAACTTGAAATAATAGATATGTTGGTTCGCTGATCCCGTACCGTTAAAAACCTATAGGATCAGGACTTGAACTTTGGAGGATAAGGGGTTGTATCCCATTAGGCAGGATAAGGTATAATAACTCCATTATCTTGGAGCTCGCTTCTATTGACAATGGCATTGAGACAGACTTCTAGTTCTTTCATTTTGGTCAATTGAGGATTCTGCTCATTATTGGTC
>NC_033795.1:70636373-70667174 GCF_001876935.1 Asparagus officinalis | reverse complement strand
GGTGAGCTTCTTAATAAGAAGTCTCAGTCACTTTTTCCTTTCCCTTTGATGAAGATGATCCTGTTCTTTAGGAGGATTCATGCCGAGGCGGCAAATCTACTTTTTGGGACTTGGACTTGTCTGCAACAATTTGGGCCATTAAGATTCGAAGTTCATTGATGGTCTTCTATTGTGATTTGAGTATGACTTGCTTCTCATTGAGTCTCTTCATGAGATCTTCATGGTTTCCTGCCATATAAGCTGATCTCTCTTGTTCTATGAAAGAGCTTGAGGATTGAGATTCTGTGATGGCTGAATATTCATCATCGGACTCAATTTCTTTATTCTACTTTCAATAGTCGACTGGGGGTATGACTCCCCTTCGAGTCTGAGTGTATTGATAGATTCCATCAGACTCACTCGGGATCTCTTTCAAGCCAAGAGACTCTTCGGAGCTAGAAATTGGTGACCTCCCTCCCCCAATCATATTGATAGCAACTCCAAGATATTCATCGTCTAGAGTTTTCTTCTTGTGAGAATGTTGTCACTTATTAGGAAAAGCAACGTTAGTTAGTTGGTCGAACACCGATGGTCTTGGTGTAGGTGCGCAACATTGGCACCCTGAGAGGACTGCAGAAATAAGTTGCTCACATTGACAGATGGGAGTGACTTGTTGCACAGACCTTTCTCTCGGTATAAGCTCTCTTAAGTCAAAGGCTTGAGAAGAATTTCTCACTAAATTTGAGGTTTGAATAAGAACCCACCCCCCTGTTAGCCCTTATGTTTTGATAATGTTTTACAACCACCATTATCGGTACTAATTGCTTGTTAAGTAAAAATATAGTTAATATATACATCAAGCATGTTAGTGCCACTTATGGAGGATTGGATGGAATATGCGCTACAACGATGATATCTAAAGGAGGAGGAGGCATAGTGGTGAAGCAACGTTCATTCAAGAACACCAAATGCAATAAGATGCTTCAACAAACTCAAGCTATATCAAGACTCAAAGAATTGTATTCTACGTGAGAATATTAGCTAGTTTTTATTTTATCTCTAGTGCTAAAATGTAGGCAAATAGTTTAGATTTCATCTGAAGCTATTGGGATATCACACACATGTTTTCATACTTATAGTTTTAAGCGTTTTTCACTAAATACTATTTTTCTTAAGTATGAGGACCTATTAGCAAAATTCTTTTTCCAAACAATTTGTTTTTAGTGTTAAAAACATTTTACAAAGTTTCATAATTTTTAGAAGTCAAATGAATATTTTACAGATTTTTTAAGAGAGTCAAAAATAGTGTTTTTGTATGTATCAGTTCGCGGTCGACCGCCACGGTTGACCGCGCCTAAGTTCATTCGTCAGTGGGCAGCAGAAACTTTCACGGTCGACCGTCACGGTCGACCGTGAGCTCGAGATTTCCGACGGTCGACCGCCACGGTCGACTGCAGAAGTCTCTGGACCTTTTCTCAGTTTCTGAGCTGTCTCGCGGTCGACTGCGAAAATAGCACAGTCGACCGCCGCTTAATTCAAACGGTCTTCTAGTATAATTATCAACGCCGATTGTACACAATCTCAACGCCGATTGTTTCCAGGTTTTGGAGGATTAGGGTATTGGTTTCAAACAGCTGTTTCTCTTCTATTTAATATCATACACTCCTTCTTCCTCATTGTCCAAATCTTTTGAAAAACCAGAGACTTTGTTTACTGAGAGCCAAAATTTTCAAAACCTGTTTTCTATGTTTTCTCAAGTTCACATCCCAGCTTCAGTATAATCTTTCTCTTTGCCATAGGGACATTGTAAAGAGAGAGTTCTTACACCATTACTACTGTTTTGAGAGCTTGATCTTGTGGAGATCAACTGTGTGGGAGTGTGATCTTGTGGAGATCAACTGTGTAGTTGTGAGATCATGAGGAGATCGTTGTGTGGAAGAAGTTCTGGCTTCCAAACCGGGTTGTGTAGTGAATTTCTCCTCGAGAGTGCGGAGCGGGGACGTAGGCCAGCGGACCGAACCTCGTTAACACATCGCACGTCACAACGATAATGATTCCTAACTCTATCTCTATTTCTACCGTTGTTCATTTTGTGGTTTGTTTCTTGTCTTAATTTTTATTGTACTATTTTAGCCTTGAAACCCTAATTAACCCCCCCCCCCTCTAGGGTCCAACAATTGGTATCAGAGCTTGGTCTCTATATTAGTTTTTGGTTTAATCACCTTAGAGAAAAGATCTTATGGAGGCTTCAATGAATGTGCATATGTTAGAGGGACAATCCACCACTAGACCATCACTTTTTACCGGTAGTAATTTTGCTTATTGGAAGGCTAGGATGAGGATTTACCTTCGTTGCATTAATCTTGACATCCTAGAACTCATAGAGAAGAAATATGTAGAAAAGCCCAAAGTCGGAACTATGACCGATGGAGAAAGGCATCAAGCCAATCTCAATGCAAAGGCTATGAATGCCTTAATTTACGGTCTTTCCCCCAACGAGTATAATAGGGTTTCCACGTGTACAACCGCATACGAAATATGGGTGAAATTGTATATTACACATGAAGGAACCCCACAAGTTAAGGAATCCAAGATTAGTGGGCTTATGCAAGAATATGAGTTATTTAAGATGCTTCCAAATGAATCCATTGATGCTATGTTTTCTCGCTTTACTAACATAATCAATGAATTGCATGCTCTTGATAAGAAATTAACTATCCAAGAGACGAACTACAAGATCCTCCATTCATTGGCTCTCAAAGGAGCTAGTGACCACTCCTCATCATCGTCGTCGGAGAGTGAAGTTGATTTTTCTAGAGAAGTGGCTCACCTCACTAGAAGAATTTTTAGACTCATAAAAATAAACAAGAAGCTTAACCCCCGATCTAACAACAAATTTACTTCACGTGTAGGAAAATGTTTTGAGTGTAATGAACCAGGCCATATCGCTAAGGGTTTCCCCAAGCTTAAGGAAAAATATATGAAGTACAAGAAGAAGAAGGCTATGTATGCCGGATGGGAGGAATCTGAACCAAGTGATTCGGATAGTAATGAAGAAGGAGCTAAACTTGCTCTTCATGATCCCAACATTTGCTTCATGGCCTATGAACAAGAGGTAATATCCGACACTGAGAGTGAATTCTTTTACATGCAATGTGATCTAGCTATGGCTTTAGAAGAATTGAACATTAAATTTAAAAGAATGTCAAAAGAATTTTTTTTCTTTTAAAAAGTTACATGCTTCTTGTGATGTCAAACTAGAACAATTACAAACCTCTCTTACACTAAAAGATGAATTTCTAGGAGATATTAATTTTGAGAATAAGCAATTATGATCCAAGATTGAAAGATTAGAAATTGAGAGTGGTAGGATTAGACCCACTCATGCTTATGTTAATCATCATCACCATGGTAGAAATAGATTTCATAGATATCATGCTCAAACACACAAGAGAAATTTTGTGTGCACATATTGTATGAAACATGGACACATTTCTACTCATTGTAGGATCAAGGATAATCATGAATTTTATGGCGTGACATGGGTACCCAAAGGTACCAAGCTTACTAACCACCAAGGACCTAAGATTTGGGTACCTAAAGTTACTACACCTTCATCTCTTGTAAGGAACATCACAGCAACGGCGTAGAGAGATGTGGTACCTTGATAGTGGTTGCTCACATCATATGACGGGCAACAAAGTGCTATTTGCAACCGTATCAAGGATTGAAGGAGGTAGCGTCTCCTTCAGTGGTGGAGAGAAAGGTAAAATCATTGGTATTGGGTGTATTGGTAAGACACCCTCTCCCGTTATAGAAGATGTTTATTTGGTTAATAGCTTGAATCATAATCTTCTTAACATTAGCCAATTGAGTGACAAAGGTTTTGATATTTCCATTAAACCGGACAAATACATTATTAGTTGAAGGCGTATAAAACTACTTATAGGTCCCTTAACACAGCTCAGCATGGTGATTCAACAAACTAACAAACCATCGGGTGATGTATCCAAGCGTAATCGTTAGACCGCAATATCAAAGCTAAGTGAGATGCGACGAAGCAGATTAACGAGGCGACGAGTTTAAAACCGAGGCGGATTTACTGCCAAATCGGGATCCGGACTGCCAAATCAGAGTTCAGATCAACGACGAAGCTCAGATAAACCGATAAACCGTGAAAACCGCGAAACCTGAAAACGGGCGCAAAACCAAACACCTGGAGGACTCGGCCGAAACCGAGCCACCTCTAGGTGGCTCGGACAAAACCGAGCCACCAAGAGGTGGCTCAGTGGCCGAGCCGAGCCACCTCTAGGTGGCTCGGTGGCCGAGCCACCTCGGTGGCCGAGCCACCTAGGTGGCCGAGCCACCTGGGCTAAGCCCAGATTTAGGCCCAGATCTGAGCCCAGATCTGGTTCTAAATGCCTATAAATAGAGAGGTAAGCTCATTGTTGAAGAAGGTTAGAATTTTGGAGCTGAAACGCTGCTGGATTGAGAACTCACCTTCGGATTTTCAAACTTAGAAGACTCGACTTCCAGACCTGGTTCTCGGCGATCATCCACGCCAAATAAGGCAGGAGTTCGAGAGAGATCAGATCTGAGATCTACACGGTTTTCCTCCGGATCAAAGCTTGGCCTTTGATCCCGAGAAGAGTCTCGATTTCGCTTGGTCGATTTCGATAACTAGGGCTATTATTTCCTTAGCGAAATAATCCCCTCGGCTGTTATTTCCTTTGTGAAGTAGCACCCATCATACCGTGTAGATCTGACCGGATCTAGATCGCGCGGTGGTCCACGGATTAACCCCGGCGCAGACGAAGAACCCACACAAGCGAGAGACCGCAAAACAGGATCTCGCGATTTGTTCGACAAAGAAGGAAAGTTGTAATTTTTATTTTTTTTTCTTTGATCTCATTGTAACCGGATCTTATAAAAAGACCGGATCTTTGTAACCGATAAACTGTTAACAAAGGAATCAATGGAATCAATGAAAGCAATTTTTCCCGCGAACAATCTGGCAACCACAGTGGGAGCCACCGATCTCGATGCCGAGATCGTTGCGTCACAGCCGTGGATCTCCATCCCGGTCGAGGAGGAGGTCGAGTATGAATTCGACCAACAAAAGTTCGAGGAGTATCTGTCATCCTCGTCCGGATCCACCTTCCCCCGCAAGTCCAAGAAGTTCTCCTCCAGGAGAAAAGTTCGTTGGTATGAAGAAGTGCAGAATGCCAACGAAGATTTCACCCCAATTGATGCCGAAGTTACATCGGATGAAGCTCCACCGACCTTCAACCAGGTCAAATCTGTTCTAGCCAATGCCTCCGCCGTTGAAGGCGTAGTGACTCTCTCAAAGAGAGCCCGCAGGCACGGGCTCAAGTCCAAGAAGCCCGCAAAAGACTGGAGAAGGAGGTGGCCAAGAAGCCGCCATCAATCCTCCAAGTATGGAAGCCGAAGTCTGAAGCGGCAATTCAGGCTAAGGAACAATCATTGCAGCCTTCAACGCAAGTTCAACCTCCGGCGAACCAACCTGAATCACCGGTAATTCCAGTAGCTATTCCGGGAGATCCCGAAGAATCATCCCGAAGAAAGAAGTTAGTTTTGGAGCGCCTCGGTCCACTTCCCGATGAAGGATGCAAAGCTCCAGTTCAAGAATGTTTGGGCCCGATAAGGAAGCCCCGAACAACTCAACATGCTGGGAGTCGTCGCCACCCTCAACATGACAAAGAGATCAGGGCAGCTAGGCGCACCAATTTGCGCATTGAAGTCCAGGAGCCCGCTGAGAACTCATGCCTACAAAGGCATGTTTCGAGGTGCGTGACTCTTGAAAGCCCAAAGAAGGTAGTTCGCCCTCAGAAGGAAACATTGTCGTCTGATGACGATAGCGTTATACCTGAGAAGTCGTGCCAACACACGATAGGTTACTCCGACCTTCAAGCAGACGAGTTGTACTATCGTGTTAGGGGTACGAGTAAAAATAGAAAAAGGAGTTCTCGAGAACTAGAAACTCAATGCCCCTGTTCCAAACTCATTCGGGCAGTATTGTCTGAGTGTAACTGCATCAAGACAGTCCCCGAAAGAATTTTGGTTTTCGAAAGGCTTAGTACCGAAACGCCAAAACCAAGGTATAGGCGTTTCCGACAAAGAAGAACGGTAGTTGAAGATGGAGGATTTCTGAGGGCCACCACTAATATGACCAGCAAAGGGACATCGACACAGGATAATCCCGAGTCGATTCTGGAAGCACCCCGGTGTGTAACCCATCTGTAGTCTGGAGCCATCATACGAGGAACTTATGGTAGGATTCGGACAAGATTACCTTTAGAAGATGAAGAATCAGATGCCGGCTCGGCGGTCGCATCAGATAATACGGTATCCAGCGAGGGACAACCCCGCGAGGCACTTATGATAAGTGCGGAACAAGTGGCCAAGATGCTCGAAGAAGACATGGCTAAACAACAGGAGAGCTTCAGGTTCAAAATGCAGATGGCCATGCAGAATATGAGAGAAATGCATGACCAACAAATCCAAGCACTGACAAACCAGCAAGGCGAACCAAGTCGTCGTAACCAGGTTAATCAGGAAGATGAGGACACAAATACGAATGAAGCTCATAATGCTAATAATCCTCCCATCAATGCAGGGGGTGGTAACGAGAATGCTAGCGAAAACACAGGTGAAAGTTTGAAGATCAAAAACCTCGAGAGCAAAATCAATATGTTGATTTCCTCTCAAGAGATGAAGAAGACGGGTATTCCTTGTCCATACCCGAGAGAATGGGAATCAATCCCATATCCGGCGAAGTTTAATCTAATTAACTTCACGCCGTTTAATGGGATGGGTTCACCCACTCAGCATTTGATTTACTTCAAATCACACCTAGGGGTTATCTCTGGTAATGAGCCTCTGATGGTACGGTCCTTCGTTGGCACTCTTCGTGGAGCCGCCTTCGACTGGTATCGCCGCCTCAAGCCAGGAAGCGTGAATAGATGGGACGATATGGAGACTAAGTTCCTTGCTAACTTTTTCGACGACGACACCGAGATATCCATCGGGTCGTTACTTGACGAAAAACAAAAATATGGGGAATTGGTTGATACCTTCGTCAAAAGGTTCTGGAACAAGCGATGAACTGTCAGGACTCGATCACTGAGGAGTTCATTCTCCAGACTTGCCACAACAACCTCGCATTGGACGTGTTGGAAGCAATGGGGACAGCACCGTCCAAAACCTAGAAGGATTTGAAGGTTCGAGGAAAGCAAGCCGAGCGATTTCTAAGAAGGAAGAAGGCGGAGAGAGGCCAACAGGCGACGAATGCTCCACAGCAGAATTTCGTCCCACGAGGGAAAGGTAAGGCACATGCTAATGCAGTTGATGCTAATCAAACTTTCCAATTGCAACCTCAGTAACAGCAACAGCAACGAGCACCACAACAATCGCAGCAGCAATGGCAACAACGACCTCAGAAGCAGAAATCTTCGGAGCCAAGATTTCCTAAGGTGTACTCCTTCAAAGATGACGAAGTTCCCGGCATCTTTAAGTACCTGTTGGAAAACAACAAAATCCAGCTGTCGTCGATCGTGGATCAAGAAGGGGCTAGCAAAGTGACGGATCCGAAGTATTGCGCATACCATAGAGCGGTCAATCACCCTACCAAGTCATGCTACCATCTCAAGGATAAGATCCAGGCGTTAATTGATGTAGGCGTTATAACCCCGAAGCCGTCCAAGAATGTTGGAGCAAATGCAGTTTCAATCAGCTTTGGATCGGTGCCCACAGCATGGTTTAAACCAGAACGCATCACCAAAGTAGGAATGAAGATAGTGAACGATGACCAACATGGACAGCGCCAGAAAGGACTTGTGCCACACACAGCCCCAAATGGCGAAATCCTCTGGGTCCATCCTGATCTTATTGAAGACGATCAGTGGACGACTTCCTCGACCAGAAAGGGTAAAGGCAAGTCCTGCAATGCTACCTCCGCGATCTTCGAAGAGGATGGTAATGAAGCTCCAACCTTCCCGCTCTCCGAAGAAGAACAAGAAGTCTTTGCCACTAGAAGCGGAAATGAGTATCACTTCAACTATCCATCACCTAGTGATCAGTTAGCTGAGCAGGGGGTGACTAAACGGGGACCGGCTAAAACTCTCACAGAGCTAGGGGTGATTACGACTCCTAGACCGGTTGAAGAAGCTTGACGACATCCGGTTGATAAACAGAAAGAAAAAAGGCCCCAGGAAGTTCAAAATCCGAAGCAGTCTTGTTTCAATCGTCCGATTGGAAGAGATAAACCGGAAAGCTCGAATACTCCGCACCTCTTCGATATTATGGCTTAACTGGCTAACATTCCAGTACGGATAACATTGTATGAGTTGCTACGGTTGTCTAAAGAAACAAGGGAAGCCTTGCAAGAAGCCTTGGCCAATTCAGAAGTGTTCCTTACTCAGATCAATCCGACACTTGAAGGGCCAGAACCGTTGATTCAACATTGCAATATAGCGGCTAAAAACCTTCCCTGCATTACCTTTACCAAAGAGGACATGCAGACGAAGAATTCAAACCATGATCGACCCCTATATTTCATTGGGTACATTAGCTCCAGCAAAGTCAACCGAATCCAAGTGGATCCGGGTTCTGCTTTGAGTATTATGCCGCTTCGCTTGATGCATTTCCTCGGTATTCCAGTTAGTAAGTTGGCATCCACAGGCACTGTTATCTATGGATTCAATACTAGCGGGTCAAGACCCTTGGGTAAAATCTGAATAAAATGTCAAATGGGTGATTTGAAGACAGAAGTCACATGTTATGTGATCGATGCCGAGACTTCATATAACTTACTATTGGGTCGGCCTTGGATCCATAGTAACGTTATAATCCCCTCCACTCTCCATCAGTGTTTGAAATATGTCGACACTGATAATAAGGTTAGGACAGTGGTCGCAAATAAGCAACCGTTCAAAGGGTATGAGAATTATTTCATTGATTCTCTCCTTTATGGTAACGAATCCGATACTGAATCATCGGCCCATGGCACGGACAGCGGAGAAGAAGCTGATACCGAAGCCGGATTTGATTACAATGGAGGTTATGTTTTAAACGACATTGTACCCTTTGTAATCAACCTTGACGATGAACAATCGTCAGAGGGCAGTTGTAACTGGCAACTTGCCAATAATGAAATAAATAACGATTTAGAGTACTCCCTGTCTCTTGATGATGTGATAAAAGAATTGTATGATAATCCCGATTTATATCTGCCGCTTCGATTGTCTTATGTAGCAAAGAAACGCCTCCATCATTCTTTCGGAACAACCTTGGTCATTCCTACCAAAATAGGAAGCGAAAGAGAAGTGATTTACGGTAAAGGAGAGGGTTTTCCATTACCAAATCATTTCTTAAGGGAAGATGAGAATGATGAAAAACCGGGTCAGCATTTATCTAAGTATAGTCCGGAAGCGCGTAAGCTCATGGAAAAACAGGGATATGATTTCACACTCGGAGAAGGTCTATACTTCGATCGAGGTCCTCGTACTCCAGCCAAAGCGGCATATGTACCAAAAGGGAAACCCGATGATTATTATAAGTACAGACGAGGGCTAGGGTTTGAATCTTCTTCAGAAGAAGAATGTTGTTGGTTAATCAATGACCAATCATCTGAACAATACAATGATGGATATCTATCAGATTCCTCGGAATGGGATTCCGATACAAGTCTGGGGGAAGCATTCAAAGCCCTAATGGCGAACATGGCTACAGCTGATCCGTCCACAATAGAGAACGATGATCAAATGCCAACATGGGAAGACCCATGGGTTCATCACCTGAACATGCAATATGGTGATAGGTTGTTAACATGGGTGACGAGGCCAACCCAAAGACTATATTCATCAGCGATAGTCTTCCCCCAAATGAGAAGGAGGAATTAATTACTCTCATCGAGAATATATTGACGTCTTCGCTTGGAACTATGAAGACATGCCAGGGCTCGACCCCAATGTAGCAATGCACCGCCTCGATATCAAGTCGGATGCCAAACCTGTCAAACAATAGCAAAGACGGTTTCGTCCACAGATTATGGAAGCCATTGAGGCAGAGGTTAAGAAGTTAATCGAATCAGGATTTATCCGAGAAGAGCAACATCCAAACTGGCTAGCCAATATTGTTCTAGTCATGAAGAAGAACGGTAAAATCAGGATTTGCATCGACTTCAGGGACCTGAATACGGTATGTCCAAAAGACGACTTTCCTCTCCCAATCACAGATGTTATTATCGACAATACATGCGAATTTGAGAGAATGTCTTTTATGGATGGTTTTTCAGGATATAACCAAATCAAGATGCACCCATATGACGAGAAGCATACAGCGTTCAGAATGCCCCTTGGTGTCTTTTGCTACACGGTGATGCCTTTCGGTCTAAAGAATACAGGCGCCACGTACCAGCGAGCAATGACTAAGATTTTCCAAGAACATCTCAGGAAAACAGTCGAATGTTACGTTGATGACTTGGTTGTAAAAAGCCGCAACAAAGAAGAACACATCAAGGACTTGAAGGCGATGTTCGATCTCATGCGGAGTCATCAATTGAAGATGAACCCCACTAAATCCTTCCTGGGAATGTCCAGTGGAAAATTCATTGGATTCGTCGTCACTACTAAAGGTATACATATCGATCCTAATAAGGTGAAGGCGATACATGAACTGTAACCCCCTAAAAATCTAAGAGAACTCAGAGGATTGTAAGGGTGTTTAGCTTACATCCGGCGGTTCATCTCAAATCTTTCTGGGAAGTGCCAACCATTCTCTAAGCTAAACAAGAAAGGGGTGTCATTTATTTGGGATGACGCTTGCCAAAAAGCATTCGAAGATATCAAAACATATCTGACGAATCCTCCTGTTATCGTTGCGCCGAAATCAGGTATATCGTTCTTGATTTACCTCAAGGCGATGAACCACTCGATAAGTGCTTTACTAGCACAAGACGATGATAACGGTCACGAACAGGCAGTCTATTACCTAAGTCAGACCTTGGTAGGTGCCGAATCTCGATATCCGATGATTGAGAAAGAATGCCTCGCATTGGTATTCGCAATGCAGAAGATGCAGCATTACTTGGTTGGACAGACGATTTACGTCATTTCTAACGTTAATCCAGTACGGGTATTTATGACGCAACCGGCCTCTATGAATTGGCGGTTAGCGAAGTGGGCCCTTCTCTTATCCCAATATGATTTGCACTTCAAACAACATAAGTCGATCAAAGGGCAAGCGATTTGTGATCTTTTGGCGGCAAATCCCACAACGGATACAGCAGAAGTGTATGATGATTTGCCGGATGAAACCCACGAAGTTAACACTACATCGCACCAACAAGTATGGCAATTATACTTCGATGGTGCTTCGAGGGCAGTTAATAGGGCAATAACCCCCGGATGTTCTACAGTCTCCTCCGGAGTTGGAGTTGTCTTAATTTCCCCGGGGAAGCATGTGATGCCACGGGCTTATTCATTGACTAGTCCATGTTCCAATAACGTAGCCGAGTACAACGCGCTTCTCATCGGACTCAGTTTCGCCAAGGAGCTGGGGGTCGAATATCTCAAAGCTTTTAGGGATTCTCAATTGATAGTCAACCAAGTCCGCGGAGAGTATGAAGTTAGGAACCAAGACCTGATCCCGTACCACCAGGTGGCCATCAAAATGGCAGATTCTTTTGAAGAATTTTTTATTAAATACATCTCTCATCTCCAGAACGCTTATGCGGATGCACTGGCAGCACTAGCGGTATCACTTGCGTAGCCGTCCGAAACTGAGCTGTTAGTCACAGTGAGGACGTATCAACTCTGCATACCCATATATGATATGGATATTGAAGAAGAAGATGATAGAAACATAAGCGTCAAAGAGGTGAATTCAACTCGAATTGGGTCTGAGTCCCGAGATTAGCGTTTTCCCATCATTGACTATGTCCAATATGGTATTTTGCCAGAGGATGTAAAAGAAAGGGAATCAATCCGCCGAAGAGCACCAAGATTCTTCTATAATACCAAGACCCATACATTATACCATAGAGGGTACGATGGTTTGTTACTCCGATGCCTTTCGAACAAAGAAGCAGAAGAAGTTCTTAAGGAAGCACACGAAGGAGAATGCGGTGCGCATCAGCCCGGTCCCAAACTGTATGATCGCATCAGGAGAATGAGATATTTTTGGCCAACAATGGTTCATGACGCAATCGAATACGCCCGAGAGTGTCATGCTTGTCAAATACATGCAAATTATATGCACCAACCACCAGAGCATTTACACACGTCAACCACATCTTGGCCGTTCGAGACATGGGGTATGGACATTGTCGGTCCTATTTTTCCCCCTTCAGTTAAAGGTGATCGATTCATTCTCGCAATCATAGATTACTTTTCAAAGTGGGCTGAAGCAATTCCGCTTAGAGAAGCGAAGACGAACAACGTCATCAGTTTCATCAAACATCATGTCATATACCGACACGACGTGCCAAGACGGATCATTCATGACAACGGTCCACAATTCATAAGCAACGCCTTCGTCAGGTTTTGTGACAAGTTCAAAATTCAAGATGTTTTGTTAACAGCTTATTATCCCGCTGCGAATGGATTAGCTGAGGCGTTTAACAAGACGATTATTAAAATCTTGTCAAAGCTCGTGAAGACCAATAAACGAGACTGAGATGATAAACTCGGTGAAGCACTATGGGCTTATCATACTACCATACGCACACCTACGGGAGCTACCCCATATTCGTTGGTATACGGATGTGAAGCTGTGCTACCATTGGAGTTCCAAATCCCCTCCCTTCGGATCGCCCTCGCGACTGAGATGACGACAGAAGAACAACATCAAAAACGTCTCGAAGAACTCGAAAGTTTGGATGAAAAGCGCTTGGAAGCTCAACAACACATTGAGTTTTATCAAGCCAGAATATCTAGGGCTTTTAACAAAAGAGTCCGACAGAGAAGCTTCAAGGAAGGAGATCTGGTCCTCGCTGCTCGCCGACCGATAATCCTCAACTCCAAGAAGAAAGGTAAATTTGAACCCAAGTGGGAAGGACCGTTTGTGATAGACACAGTCTACTCAAACGGTGCATATCGCCTGATTACTCAAGAGGGCGCCAGGCAATTAATGCCAATAAATGGAAAGTTCCTGAAAAAGTACTATCCCTAGTACATTCAGGATAACTCATTTACCAGGAAATCCCTTGAAGAATATCACACTTAATATTCTAGAGGATAATCCAAAATCATTTTCACCACCAAAATCCCTCACTGATCAATTTTAATTGACAGTGAGTCCACCAAAAGTGTCTTTCTGGCCTAAACCACCAACAATTTCCCCTCTTGATTCTTTTTATGAACAAGAGGTCCACTTTCAGTTCAGAGTCCCCTTTCGATAAATGAAAGAACTCCCTTTATTTTCTCTTTGGTTAAGCCTTCTCATGGTTATGACCGAAGTTGAAATTCCACTTCGATAAACGAAGAATTCTTCTTCAGATTAGATAACCAGTCCTATAAAAGGTAAGTTTATCTAGATCTTCCAGATTCTCGGAGTGGAGATCCCTCTTCTAGTTTCTTTTGCGCTGGAAATAGAATATAAAATTCTTCCTTTCCAGAATCAATGAACAGAATATAAAATTCTTCCTTCCTTGTATTCGGGTTCGCCTTCACCCTAAAAGAAGACCGGGAAATAGAATATAAAATTCTTCCTTCGCACCGATCTTTTCCAAAATTTATTAATCTAGGATTCATCCTAGGAAGTTTATCCCGAATCCTAAGCAGGGATAAGTCTGCGCCTAACACGTGCTGCCGGTTTAGTCTTTCTTCGTAGAAAAAGACACCAGAGTTCGATTCTGGGGTATTCTATCCTGAAACCTAAGCAGGGATAAGTCTGCGCTTAACCCACGCTGCTGGTTAGTTCTTAACCGTTAAAAAAGAACACCCGTCCACATGTTGGATGAAAAGCGCTTGGAGGCTCAATAACAAATTGAGTTATATCAAGCCAGAATATCTAGGGCCTTTAACAAAAGAGTCCGACAGAGAAACTTCAAGGAAGAAGATCTGGTCCTCGCTGCTCGCCGACCGATAATCCTCAATTCCAAGAAGAAAGGTAAATTCGAACCCAAATGGGAAGGACCGTTTGTGATAGACACAGTCTACTCAAATGGTGCATATCGCCTGATTACTCAAGAAGGCACCAGGCAATTAATGCCAATAAATGGGAAGTTCCTGAAAAAGTACTATCCCTAGTACATTCAGGATAACCCATTTACCGGGAAGTTCCTTGAAGAATATTACACTTAATATTCTAGAGGATAACCCAAAATCTTTTTCACCACCAAAATCCCTCACTGATCAATTTCAATTGACAGTGGGTCCACCAAAAATGTCTTTCTAGCCCTCTTGACTCTTTCCATGAACAAGAGGCCCACCTTCAGTTCGTCCCTGAACGAGAGGTCCACTTTCAGTTTGGAGCCCTCTTTCGATAAACGAAAGAACTCCCTTTCTTTTCTCTTTGGTTAAGCCTTCTCATGGTTATAACCGAAGTTGGAATTCTACTTCGATAAACGAAGAACATATTTCTCATCTTTAGATAACCAATCCTATAAAAGGAAGGTTTATCTAGATTTTCCAGATTCTCGGAGTGGAGATCCCACTTCTAGTTTCTTTTGCGCTGGAAATAGAATATAAAATTCTTCCTTTCCAGAATCAAGGAATAGAATATAAAATTCTTCCTTCCTTGTTTTCCGGGTTCGCCTTCACCCCAAAAGAAGACCGGGAAATAGAATATAAAATTCTTCCTTTCCCGCACTGATCTTTTCCAAAATTTATCGATCTAGGATTCATCCTAGGAAGTTTATCCCGAATCCTAAGCAGGGATAAGTCTGCGCCTAACACGCGCTGCCGGTTTAGTCTTTTTCCGCACAAAAAGACACCAGAGTTCGATTCTGGGGTATTCTATCCTAAAACCTAAGTAAGGATAAGTATGCGCCTAACACGCGCTTCCGGTTAGTTCTTAACCGTTAAAAAGAACACCCGTTCACATATTCAACATTGTGGCAGGTTGTTATTAATAACACCAAAATCCATGCCTTACACGCATGGGGAATTTCATCCTGAATCCTAAGAAAGGATATGTCGACGCCTAATACGCGTCACCGGGTTAGTCTTTCTCCATAGAAAAAGACACCAGAATACCAGTCTGGGTTATTTATCCCGAAGCCTAAGTAGGGATAAGTCAGCGTCTAATACATGTTGCCGGGTAGCCTATTCCCGTAACAATGACGAAGTCTATGTATTCGACATCATAGCACAAAGTCTCAGAGAATTCACTCTCTTAGCACAACGTTACATGCGGAACGGATTTAGAAAATCCGCATGCTAGCCCGATTCAAACGGTAGTCGGTAAAGGCTTATCAAACCCGTTGAAAGCTGGGGGTTGGCTAAAAATCCTAAAGTCAACACCTAACACGTGTCTCCGGGTAGCCTATTCCCGTAACAATGGCAAAGTCTATGTATTCGACATCATAGCACAAAGTCTCAGAGAGTTCATTCCCTTAGCACAACGTTACATGCGGAACGGATTCCGATAATCCGCATGCTAGCCCGACTCAAACGGTAGTCGGTAAAGGCTAATCAAACCCGTTGATGGCTGAGGATTTGCCAAAAATTCATTTCAAACGGAATGAGGAATCATAATAAAGATAAAGATAAAAACCAGTTTCACTAAGAGAATCAAAAGTCAAAGTATTCAGCAAATGAAATCATACATCAAGCCCATGGCTAAAAATCTGTTGACTAAACTTAGCCAGCTTCTCATCATAAGCTTGCCTAAGCTCATCCTGCAAATCAGCTCTGATGGACTCTTCAGTAGAGGCTAAAGTCTTCACAGCAATCTCCTCCGTCTCAACCAGCTTCTGCTTCAGGGATTTCAACTCATCAGATAAAGCAGTGTGGGCTTGCCGATCCTGTACCTTCGTCATCTGAAGAATACTCCTCTTCTTCACGGAGTTCTCTTCTGAGCTGGTCTATCTTGGTCTCACAATAGGTAATAGAAAAATCAAGCTTGTCGAGTGAAGATGATCTTATAGCAAGGTTGGCCTCAACTCGGTCTACCCGATCCCACTGCACTTGAATCTCGAGCTCAGCAAAAATCCGAGTATCACGCCATGTATGTAAGCGAGCATCCAAATGGGCAGCAATGAATAAAGAAGCACCTGCATCCCGGAGCTCACGAAACATCTGAAGCTCGTGCTCTAGACAATCAAGGTCATCAACTATAGCCTTCGCCAGATCCGGGTATCCTGCATCCCTTATTGAATTTATTCTAGAATTAAGGAAAGGTTTAAACTGGTGAAGGAAAAGTCCGCCGTGGAAGAGTTTGCCAATCATAGCATTCACGAAGGAGAAGAATGAGCGGACTTCTATGCAGATGACGATCTTCTCAGGGTCATTGTCTGATAACAACTCCTTCACAAGGACATGAAGCCGAGAAGAAAGCCCTACACAAAAAGGAGAAATCCGTCAAAAGCCTTAATGAGGAAATAAATGACATTTCTCAGTTGCTTAATTTATACCTCCTTCCCCTTGGGTCACTGGGGGTAGTGGAGGTGTAACGGCTATGGATGTGTCCACAAGCAAACCTTCCTCATCAACTTGAGGAGAGGCACATATCTTCAGAAGGACCATCCTTGGGATTCTTAGGGAGTGTAGACTCAGGAAACATATCTTCAGGCATATGGTCATTAATCTGAGGAGAGCCATACATGAAGTGGAGCATAGGAGTGTCCACAAGCAAACCTTCCTCATCAAATCATCAATCGAGAAATCTGACACAATAGAATAAAAGTGCAAAAGAAGAATAAAGAGACTACGACCAATGGAAATGAGTTACCTCTTATGGGTGTGTTAGCCTTTCTATTCCCAAGATCCACGTTTGCCTCCTGCAGTTTGTCTAAAAGAGCAAGAAGCATAGAGACAATTAAGGAATGCACGAATTCTGAATCATTCAACTCCTTTGTGTGCCATCTAAAGAGTACATTGTCGATGGTAGATGTACCTGGATTTGCTGAATCGGATCCTACATTGATGGTCTCCCTAACGTCGGCAGCTTCTGCAGGCTTTTCTACCTGGTATGGTGAGTCAGGCTCACCAGAAAATACACAATCATGAGGAGCAGGATCAGGACTCATCTCGCCATCCCCACGCTCTCCTACATAGAGATGGAAAAGCATGAGTCGAAGTTCTGAATGATCAAGAGGATGATCTATAGGATAGATGTTACCTCCGTCGCTAGCGAAATCATCACCAGACAAATCCATCTCAGATGCTCGTGAATCTGCATGAGGCTTGTGGGCTAATCTCTTCCTCCTAGCAGCAGGGACAACAATCGAAGGTCTCGCCTGGAAAAAAGGACGGAATTCTTCATCCTTGTCAGCTGCGGTCCCTGAAACATCAAACAACTGTCAACATTAATAATTCTGGAAGACAGAAGGAAAGGATAGGTAGCTAACCTCGCTCGGAACAGTCCTCGTCATCTTCAAGATCTCCGCCTGAAGCCTCATCAGCAGAATGGAATATCTTCTTTCCCTCTTCGTCAATCCGACGAGTCTTGCCCTGTGTCCTCTATGACCGAGCATTTTCCCAAATCACATGAGAATCAGCCTGAGAAGCTTCCTCGGCCACTAGCTCTGCAATCGGCTTCACGAGGATAGTTTTATTAGCTGCTAACAGCCACCTGCAGCTTAAGAAGGTGAGATTCAACTGCCGCTCAGCACTCGGGAGACTGAACTTAGCACCAGTACAGCCCGTCACGGTCCACAGCTATGCCCGGAGACCGTCCACCAAACCGCCATGAGTCCGAAGCTGCTGACATGGATTCCCAACATAAAGCTGATCATAACCAAGCTGGCGGGAAAATCGCCAGGGTAGATATGGCTCTATAAAACACTGATTCCTCACCCGGAAGGTCAGATAACCCGGCCTAATGTTCACTAGCCAATTAAAGCAGTCGATATCTAAATGAGTTCGATACTCCCTCGGCTTCTCCTCATCAATCAAACACTCGCCATATCGGCTGAAGAACTGCGGGAAACAAGTGGAAAAGGCCCAACATTTATGGACCTGTAGCTGCTTTCTGATGTCAGGGAATCCTCGCCCCTCCCACCTGCCATTCTCAAACAACTGTAGCAGGGGGACATAGCGGTCTACGGTGCTAGGTATCGACATCATATCAGGACGATGAAGGACAAACCAAGCCATCAAATAAGTGTATGGGAGCTCCACCTTAGAAAGGTGTATCTTCTTTCTGTGTGAAGGTACTAGAAATCTGGCGAAGCCCTCGATGAATGTTAGCTACCATCACCGGAAGAAGCGAAAGTTCCTTCTTATAGGCAAGCTGAACCACTGGAATGACGTCGGACTGATACGGGACCACGCATTTCTTTAACCAGATAGTGAGGTAACCGGCAAGAAGGGTCATCGGCTGAATCGATGCGGTCGCATGCCATAAGAATGATTTAAACTTGGTCCCTGCAGGAAAGCCACTCTCGGGACTGCTAATGGTATAAGAGTGAGCGTCGATCTTCTTCAACAGACCATTAACTTCTGAAGGAGTAAGCATTGCTAGTTTACAAATAGCCTCGCCAGAACTGCTCTCTAGATTCCTAAACAAATAACACGCAAACTGCTTCAGACTCACATGTGACTTAGTCCTCTTCGCTAAAGGCTCAGCCTGCCCCAAAGCAATATGATAGTGACATGTGAGGTCCCATAAAGTCTCGTAGCGGTCGGGCATGCGATCCTTCAGCTGACTCAATTCATGGTTGGAGGGAAAGTATTCCTGATATAGCATCTGACCCATGGGCAAACCAGAAATCCTGTGCATCTCATGGAGAGCCAAGCCTAACTCCCCTTGCCGGGTCAAAAAAGTGTTCGAATCCGGGTTATAGAGCTCGCACAAAACGAAGAAATGCTTCGCGCTGACAGGTAAGCCATACATGGTGGAACAAATGGCTGCGTATAGACCACAAGCGTGCAACTCCTCGCTTCATCGTCTTAAGACATACTTCGTCATACGAGCCCACCAAAGCTTGTCTAAAGAATGGATCCAGCCGTAGAATCTATGGCGCGCCGTAGGCATCTCCCGTCCTAAGTCAGCGAGGCGATTCTTCAAAGTGGAAACAGAAGCAAGAAATTCATTACGTGGCGGCGCATCCAGCCCCAATACTCCAGGACGCAATCCGACGATATGACTCCTGCTCGAACCAGTAGCTGCCTAATGAGTGATATAGCCACAGTGAACGCTCTCATGCTCCTCCGTCAAGCGCCACGACATCTCCCGTGTCACAGCCTGACGCCTGAGCTCAGTCAACGAACGGTGTCGAGGAATCTTCGGCAAATATAGGAAACCACCGCCATTTTTATAAAGCCACTGCTCGGCGACAATAAACACTGCATCAGGATCTCTGACAGAGTCGCCAAATAGAAAGTCAGTCTTCCTGAGAGACTGAACAGAGCTGGCATCCTTCACGAAAGGCGCATCTGTAATCAACTGCCGAAGAGCTCGATGTCCACCCTCCTTCACCACTTGGGCAACCTCTGTCGACGTGCCCGGAGCAAACTGAAGAGTAAGCGGAATAGGTGAAAAATCATCGGAGGTTGAATAATACTCGTCACGATGTCCGTCCACTGCATGAGACGAGAACGCTCTAGAGGGATATTCCACTGAAAACAAGCAATTAAGTGTTTGTTAGTTTCAGTTATAAAAGGAAGTTGAACTCATCTTACGAATGGGTAAGATAGAGTCACTGCCTTATAAAGGGTTAGACGATTTGGCCGCATTATACACTTATAAGGTAGGATATATCAAAAACATATCCCTGCCTTATAAGGCACAATGCCGCGTCAAAACGCCCCCTTAATTTATTTTGAGATATAGTTTTGACCAAGCAAAACCCATCTTTGAAGCCTCGATCCTCACCAAGGAGAATCAAGGCTCTTCCCGATTGCCTCACCAAGGAGAACAAAATGGGGATAAAGGACTAATCTACAAATCTGCAAATACGCCAAAAAGAGCTCACCAGCATACGAGGGAAGCACGCCATCAGCTGACATAGCAGGGGACCGACCTCTCGGGATGTGCGACATGATGATCTGTAAAGTAAATCAGGGGGTCAGATACAAAAAATAAAATAAAATTTAGGGTGACAAACTCTAACCCTAAAACTTTATCCCCATTTTTTTATAGTTAAACCCCTCAGATCTCCAAATTCTACCCCCTGAAAGATGAGCTCGAGGCGTTAAATCACAAACCCTAACCCTCATATGCAATCCCACAAATTCATGTACTAAATTAAACATGAAATATGCCAAAATTATGGAGGATCTACCTGAGGAAAAGCTCGAGGATCCAACAAAAAATTAGATCTTGAAAGAGGCTCGAACCACGTGCTCGAGGGGCCTGAGAGAAATTTTTATATGGAGAATTTTGAGGGATTTTTCAGTCTAAGATCAAAAGGAAAGATGGATCTAAGACAAATATGAAGATTTGAGGAAGAAAGGATGCACGAGGGAAGAGAAATCCAAAATTTTGGGGGAGAGGGTGGCCGGCCCTAGGAGGAGAAAAAGGATGCTCTTTTATAATGTGAACCAGCCTTGAACCAGGTTGAACCAGACCAGACTAGGATGAACCAGTCTGAACCAGTCTTGAACCAGTCCTGAACCAGCCTTGAACCAGGTTAAACCAGTCTTGAACCAGGTTGAACCAGGTTGAACCAGTTTGAACCAGATTTGAACCAGAATTCCAATTGAAGCTGAATCGAGCATCGAAACGACTTCAAATCGACCGAGGGTTCAGTCCCTTGTCTATTCTTTCCTCTCCCACACATTCGGAAGGGTCGGAAGATTTTTTGAGCCTAATTACTGCCTTTTTGGGTCATTATCAGGCCGGTTCAGCTCATTATCAGGCCGGTTTAGCTCATTCGGCCACGAAAAGTACTCCAATAAGGATAACTCAACAACACTACGCCGGACAACGTGTCGCAAATAAAGAATCAACATCAACAATCGATGGTCAGTTCTATGTTGAACCAGCAAACATGAGCTAAAGATCAGAAAATTAGGAATTGACTTCAAGTTCAAAATTCCGACAACGGTCAGACAATAAATGCAGCACCGGAACCCTTGCAGACATTCGACAAAGCACCGGATAGTCTGAAGGATTGAAGGAATCAAGAATAGAAGCCATTCAAAAGTCCCGTCATACCGATTGAAGGTTGGGGCAATCATATCCAAAGCATTCCAGACTCTTCTATAAAAGAACGAGGCTGAAACAGTTTGGAGGGGGTATCTATAGGCATATAAAACTGTTTATAGGTCCCTTAACACAGCTCAGCACGGTGATTCAACAAACCAACGAACCATCGGGCGATGTATCCAAGCGTAATTGTTAGACCGCAATATCGAAGCTAAGTGAGATGCGACGAAGCAGATTAACGAGGCGACGAGTTTAAACACCAAGGCGGATTTACTGCCAAATCGGGATCCGGACTGCAAAATCAGAGTTTAGATCAACGACGAAGGTCGGATAAATCGATAAACCGCGAAAACCGCGAAACCTAAAAACGGGCGCAAAACCAAACACCTGGAGGACTCGGCGAAAACCGAGCCACCAAGAGGTGGCTCGGTGGCCGAGCCACCTCCGAGCCACCAATAGGTGGCTCGGCCAAAACCGAGCCTGTTCGCGGGAAAAATTGTAGCTTTCTTCATTGAATTCATTGTGCTCTTTGGCAACTGTTTTTCGATTACACAAAGATCCGGTCTTTTTATAAGATCCGGTTACAACAAAGTCAAAGAAAAAATAAAAAAGATTACAACTTTCCTTTTTCGAACAAATCACGAGCTCCTGTTTTACGGTCACTCGTTTTGGTGGATTCTTCGCCTGCGCCGGGGTTTATCCGTGGACTACCGCACGATCTAGATCCGGTCAGATCTACACGGTATGACGGGTATTATTTCACGAAGGAAATAATAGCCGGGGGTACTATTTCACCAAGGAAATAGTAGCCTTCTCGGGATCAAAGGCCAAGCTTTGATCCGGAGAGTTACTGTGTAGATCTCAGATCCGATCCCTCTCGAACTCCTGCCTTATTTGACGTGAACGATCGCCGAGCACCGGATCTGAAAGAGCAAGTCTTCAAAGCTTCAAATCTCTAAGGTTCAGATCTCAATTCAGCAGAGCTTCGTCGTCAAAAATTCCAACCTTTCACAAATGAACCAACCTCTCCTATTTATAGGCACTCAGATCTGTGCCTTGGCACAGATCTGGGTCGGCCACAGGTGGGCCGGCCCCGTATGGGGTGGCTCTCGGCGCGCAAGACCACCATGGGTGCTGCGGCGCATCCGAGCTACCCTAGGGTGGCTCGACGGCCGGAGGCCAGCCATGGGGTGGCTTCGGCACTATGGGAGTGGCTCGACATAGCTGAAGAGCCACCTAGGGGTGGTTCGACTTTGGCCGAGTCCGCCGCGGGGTGTGGCAGAGCGTTGTGATCCAGAGTCCGGATACCGAGAGAGTTTATCGATTCATCTGAGAGCAGAGGAGAATCCTGATTTGGCAGTGCCGGATGCCGATATGGCAGTAAATTCCGTTCGGTGATTGAGTTCAAATCGCGTTCGCGTAGTTGGACTTGACTCGTTGACCATCAGCAGGCCGTTACTTGATGAAGCTGCACCGCGAGAGAGATGCTTCCAAGTTGCTTGCGGTGGCGATTCGTTAACCTCAGGAATCTGAGAGTATCACGCAGAGAGAGAGTGAGAGAGATCGAGGAGAGGTGTTGTGGACTAGACGTTCGTGTTTGAGATACGTCACCAGAATGGTATCGTCGGTTTGTGCCGAGCTGTGCTAAGGGACCTATAAGCAGTTTTATACGCCTACAGATACCCCCTCCAAAGTATTTTAGTCTCGTTCTTTTATATAAGAGTCTGGAATACTTTGGATATGATTGTCCCAACCTTCAGTCGGCATAACGAGACCTTGGAATGGCTTCTGTTCTTGATTCCTTCAATCCTTCAAGTTATTCGGTGCTTTGTCGAATGTCTGTAAGGGTCCCGGTGCTGCATTTATTGTCTGACCGTTGTCGGAATTCTGAACTTGAAGTCGATTCCTAATTTTCTGATCTTTATCTCGTGCTTGTTGGTTCAACATAGAACTGATTGTTGGCGTTGAGTCTTTATTTTGTTGAGTTATCCTTAAGAATATTTTTTAGAAAAATATTCTCCAGGAACTTCCCAACCAAAAATAGGGAACAGTTTATACTCGTATATCTTATTGGAGTATTAAGAAGCATTTTATACTCGTATACTTTTCGGAGTATTAAGAAGCAGTTTATACTCGTATACTTTTCGGAGTATTAAGAAGCAGTTTATACTCGTATACTTTTCGGAGTATTTTCATCTCATGCGGTGAACGGACGTCGTGACGAGTATTATTCGACGTCCTATGATTTTTCACCCATTCCACTTACTTCTTAGTTTGTTCCGGGCACGTCGACAGAGGTTGCCCAAGTGGTGAAGGAAGGTAGACATCGAGCTCTTCGACAGTTGATTACAGATGCGCCTTTCGTGAAGGATGCCAGTTCTATTCAGTCTCTCAGGAAGACTGACTTCTTATTTGGTGATTCCGTCAGAGATCCTGATGCAGTGTTCATTGATGCAGAGCAGTGGCTTCATAAGAATAGCGGTGGTTTCATATATTTGCCGAATATTCCTCGACACCGTTCGTTGACTAAGCTTAGGCGTCAGGCTGCTAGACGGGAGATGTCATGGCGCTTGACGGAGGAGCATGAGAGCGTTCACTGTGGCTATATCACTCATCAGGCAGTTCCTGGTTCGAGCAGGAATCACATTATTGGATTGCATCCTGGAGTACTGGGACTAGATGCACCGCTACACAACGAGTTTCTTGCCTCTGCCTCTACTTTGAGGAATCGCCTCGCTGACTTAGGACGGGAGATGCCTGCGACGCGTCATAGATTTTATGGCTGGGTCCATTCTTTAGACAAGCTTTGGTGGACTCGTATGACGAAATACGTCTTAAGCCGATGGAGCGAGGAGTTGCATGCTTGTGGTCTATACGCAGCTATTTGTGCCTCCATGTATGGCTTGCCTGTCAGCGCGAAGCATTTCTTTGCTTTGTGCGAGCTCTATAACCCGGATTCGAACACTTTTCTGACTAGGTACGGGGAGTTGGGCTTGGCTCTCCATGAGATGCACAAGATTTCTGGTTTGCCCATGGGTCAGATGTTATATCAGGAGTACTTTCCTTCCAACCATGAATTGAGTCAGTTGAAGGATCATATGCCCGACTGCTACGAGACCTTATGGGATCTCACCTGTCACTACCACATTGCTTTGGCATAGTCTGAGCCTTTAGCGAAGAGGACTAAATCAAATGTGAGCCTGAAGCAGTTCGCGTCTTATTTGTTCAAAAATCTAGAAAGCAATTCTGGCGAGGCTATTTGTGAGCTGGCACCACTCACTCCTTCAGGGGTTAATAGTCTAATGAAGAAGATTGACGCTCATTCCTATACCATTAGCAGTCCTCAGGGTGGCTTTCCTGCAAGGACCAAGTTTAAATCATTCTTATGGCATGCGACCGCACCGATTCGGCCGATGACCCTTCTTGTCGGTTACCTCTCCATCTGGTTAAAGAAATGCATGGTTCCATATCAGTCCGGTGACGCTTTGCCTTTGGAAGTGCTCTACCCAGCGGTTCAACTTGCCTATAAAAAGAAACTTTCGCTTCTTCCGGTGATGGTGGCTAACATTCATCGAGGGCTTCGACAGATTTCTAGTGCTTTTACACGGAAAGAAAGTGAATCGCCAACTCAGATTCCGACCATTAAGGTGGAGCTTCCGTATACTTATTTGATGGCTTGGTTCGTCCTTCATCGTTCTGATATGATGTTAGTACCGAACGCCACAGACCACTCTGTTCCCCTACTACAGTTGCTTGAGAATGGCAAGTGGGAGGGCCGAGGATTCCCTGACATCAGAAGGCAGCTACAGGTCCACAAGTGCTGGGCATTCTCCACTTGCTTTCCGCAGTTCTCCAACAGATATGGCGAGTGTTTGATTGATGAGGAGAAGCCGAGGGAGTATCGAACTTATTTAGATATCGGCTGCTTTAATTGGCTAGTGAACATTAGGCCGGGCTATCTGACCTTCCGGGTGGGGAATCAATGTTTTATAGAGCCATATCTACCCTGCCGATTCGCCCGCCAGTTTGGTTATGATCAGCTTTATGTCGGGAATCCACGTCAGCAGCTTCGGACTCATGGAGGTTTGGTGGACAGTCTTCGTGCATGGTTATGGACCGTGACGGGCTGCACTGGTGCTAAGTTTAGTCTCCCGAGTGTTGAGCGGCAGTTGAATCTCACCTTCTTAAGCTGCAGGTGGTTGTTAGCAGCTAATACAACTGTCCCCGTGAAGCCGATTGAAGAGTTAGTGGCCGAGGAAGCTTCTCAGGTTGATTCTCGTGTGATTCGGGACGGTGCTCGGTCACAGAGGGCGCGGGGCAAGACCCGTCGAATTGACGCAAAAGGAAATAAGGCCTTCAGTTCTGCTGGAGAGGCCTCAGGCAGAGATCCTGAAGACTACAAGGAAGATTTCGAGCGAGGTTAGTCACCTATCTTCTCCCTCTGCATTTCAGAATTGTTAGTCCTGACCACTATCTGATGTTTCAGGGACAGTGACCGACAGTGAAGAAGAATTCCGCCCTTTTACTCGGGCAAGACCTTCAACTGTTGCTCCAGCTACTAGGCGGAAGAAAATAGTCTGCATGCCGCGTGCAGATCCGCGAACATCTGACATGGATTTGGCTAGTGACGATTCTGCTAGAGATGGAGGTAATATCTATTCTATAGACCATTCTCTTGATCGTTTAGAATTTCAGGCTCATGCTTTTCCACTCTATGCAGGAGAGCACGAGGAAGGCGAGATGAGTCCCGATCCTGCTCCTCATGATTTTGTATCTTTTGGTGAGCCTAACTCACCGTACCAGGTAGAAAAGCCTGCAGAAGCTGTCGATGTTAGGGAAACTATCAATGTAGGACCTGATTCAGCATATCCAGGTACATCTACCATTGACGATATGCCCTTTAGATGGCAATCAAAGGTATTGACTGATTCCGAATTCGTTCCTCCCGTAATTGTCTCTATGCTTCTTGCTCTTTCAGATAAATTGCAAGAGGTAAACATGGACTTTGGGAGTGAAGAGGCTGATGCACCCGTAGGAGGTAAGTCATTTCCTTGGTCATAGTCTCTTCATTCTTCTTTCGTCGCATTTATATTTTCTCGTGTCAGATTTCCCGACCGAAGATTTCGACGGGGAAGGTTTGCTTGTGGACACTCCTATGCTCCACTTCATGTATGGCTCTCCTCAGATTGATGACCAGATGCCTGAGGATATGTTTCCTTAGTCTACGCTCCCTAAGAATCCCGAGGATGGTTCTTTTGAAGGTACGTGCCTCTTCTCAAGTTAATTATAGGACTAGCCAATTTTGACTAATGCAACTATAATGTGATGCGATTCCACAGTCGTTACACTTCCACTACCCCCAGTGACTCAAGGGGAAAGAGGTATAAATTAAGCAGCTGAGAAATGTCATTTATTTCCTCATTAAGGCTTTTAACGAATTTCTCCTTTTTTGTGTAGGGCTTTCTTCTCGGCTTCATGTCCTCGTGAAGGAGTTGTTATCAGACAATGACCCTGAGAAGATCGTCATATGCATAGAAGTCCGCTCTTTCTTTTCCTTTGTGAATGCTATGCTTCGCAAACTCTTCCACGGCGGACTTTTCCTTCACTAGTTTAAGCCATTCCTTGATCCTAAGATAAATTCAATAAGGGATGCAGGATACCCGGACCTGGCGAAGGCTATAGTTGATGATCTCGACTGCCTAGAGCGTGAGCTTCAGATGTTTCGTGAGCTCTGGGATGCAGGCGCCTCTTCATTCATTGCTGCCGAGTTGGATACTCGCTTACAGACATGGCGCGATACTAGGATTCATGCTGAGCTCGAGATTCAGGTGCAGCGGGACCGGGTAGATCGAGTTGAGGCTAACCTTGCTATTTGTAGGCGTATAAAATTGCTTATAGATCCCTTAGCGCAGCTCGACACAAACCGACGAACCAACGAGGCGACGAGGTTAACGAATCGCACGCAAGCAATGGAATACATCCATTCGGTATAAAATTGCTTATAGATCCCTTAGCGCAGCTCGACACAAACCGACGAACCAACGAGGCGACGAGGTTAACGAATCGCACGCAAGCAATGGAATACATCCATTCGCATGTGGAATCAAGATGGGTAGCTGCCAAAGCCGAGCCACCCATAGGTGGCTCGGCCCAGTGCCGGCCACCCATAGGTGGCCGACCCAGATCTGTGCGCGGGCACAGTTCAGAGAGCCTATAAATAGGCCCCCTTGGTTCATTTTTCAAAGGTTGGAACTTTGAGAGCCGAAACTCTGCCGAATTGAGAATTGAGCTTGGAGTTTTGAAGACTTGAGGACTTGAACATTCAGATCTAGTTCTCGGCGAGCATCCACGTCACAAAAGGCAGGAGTTCGAGAGAGAGAAAGATCAGATCTGAGATCTACACGAGATCATACTCCGGATCAAAGCTTGGCCTTTGATCCCGAGAACTAAGGGCGATTATTTCCTTGGTGAATTAATCCCCCCAGCTATTTATTTCCTTCGCGAAATAATACCCGTCAAATCGTGTAGATCCGACCGAATCTAAATCTCACGGTGGTCCACGGATTAACCCCGACGTTGGCAAAGAACCCACACAAGCGAGCGACCGCAAAACAGGAGCTCGTGATTTGTTCGACACAAAAGGAGAAAGTTGTAATCTTTGTTTATTTTTCTTTGATTTTCATTGTAACCGGATCTAAAAAAGACCGGATCTTTTGTAACCAAAAAGCAATTACTTGAGATAACAATGAATTCAATGAAGGCAATTTTCACCGCGAACAATCTGGCGACCACAGTGGGAGCCAACGATCTCGCTGCCGAGATCGTAGCGTCGTAGCCGCGGATTTCAATCCCGGTCGAGGAAGAGGTCGAGTATGAATTCGACCAGGCCAAGTTCGAGGAGTACCTTTCATCCTCGTCCGGATCTACCTCCCCCCGCAAGTCCAAGAAGTTCTCCTCCAGGAGAAAAGCTCGTTGGTTTGAAGAAATTCAGAACGCCAACGAAGCTCTCACCCCAGCTGACGCCAAAGTTGCGTCAGGTGAAGTTCCACCGACCTCCAACGAGGTCAAACCTATTATTGCCGACGCCTCTACTATTGAGGGCATTGTGACTCTCTCAAAGAGAGCCCGCCAGAGGCGACGTCAACGCCATGCACGGCAATTCGCCAAAGCGATAGAGTCCACGGACGGGGTCAGCTACAACGCGGATCTGAAGAACAGGAGAGGCAAACAGCCTCAACAACACGCAGAATCATCCCGAAAGAAGAAGCCAGTTTTGGAGCGTCTCGGTCCACTTCCCGATGAGCGAGTCAAGGCTCCAGTTCAAGAGCGTTTGGGCCTGATAAAGAAGCTCCGAACGACGCAACATGCTGGGGGTCGCCGTCACCTCCAACATGACAAAGAGACCAGGGCAGTCATGCGCACCAACTTGCGCATTGAAGTCCAGGAGCCCGCCGAGAACTCACGCCCAAAAAGGCATGTTTCGAGGCGCGTGACTTTCGAAAGTCCGAAGAAGGTAATTCACTCTCAGAAGGAAATGTTATCGTCTGATGATGATTACGTTATACCTGAGAAATTGTGCCAACACACGATAGGCTGCTCCAATTTCCAAACGGAAGAGCTGTACTATCGTGTTGGGGGTACGAACAAAGCCAGAAAGAGAAGTTCTCGAAGGCTAAAAACTCAGTGCCCTTGTTCAAAGCTCATTCGGGTGGTACTGTCTGAGTGCAACTGCATCAAGGCAGTCCCCGAGAGAATTTCAGTGTTCGAAAGGCTTAATACCGAAACACCAAAACCAAGGCATAGGCGTTTCCGGCAAAGAAGAACGGTGGTCGAAGACGGAGAATTTCCGAGGGTCACCACCAATATGACCAGCAAAAGGGCATCGGCACGAGATAATTTCGAGTCGATTCTGAAAGCGTCCCGGCCTAGAACCCGTCTGCAGTCCGGAACCATCAAGCGAGCAACCTATGGTAGGGTTTGGACAAGACTCCCTTCAGAAGATGAAGAATCTGATGCTGGCTCCGCGGTTGCATCAGATAATACGGTGTCCAGCGAGGGATAACCCCGCGAGGCACTTATGATAAGTGCGGAGAAAGTGGCCAAAATGCTTGAAGACGCCTTAGCTAAGCAACAGGAAACCTTCAGGTTCGAAATGCAGATGGCCATACAAAACATGAGAGAAATACATGACCAGCAAATCCAAGCATTGACGAACCAGCAAGGCGAACCAAGTCGTCGCAACATAGGGACTAAAAACCTTCCCTGCATTACTTTCACCAAAGAGGACATGCAGACGAAGAATTCGAACCACGATCGACCGCTATACTTCATCGGGTACATCGGCTCCAGCAAAGTCAACCGAATCCAAGTGGATCCGGGTTCTGCTGTGAGTACTATGCCGCTTCGCTTGATGCATTTCCTCGGTATTCCAGTTAGCAAGTTGGCGTCCACAGGCACTGTTATCTACGGGTTCAATACCAGCGGGTCAAGACCTTTAGGTAAAATCAGGATAAAGTGTCAAATTGGAGATTTGAAGACCGAAGTCACATGTTATGTGATTGATGCTAAGACTTCGTATAACCTACTATTGGCTCGACCTTGGATCCATAATAACGTTATAATCCCCTCAACTCTCCATCAGTGTTTGAAATATGTCGACGCTGATAATAGGTTAGGACGGTGGTCACGGATAAGCAACCATTTAAAGGGTATGAGAATTATTTCACTGATTCTCTCCTCCTTTATGGTTAATGTAATTCCGTACTGAATCATCGGCCTATGGCAGACAGGGGTGAAGAAGCTTGATCCGAAGCCGGATTTGATTACATGGGGGGGTTATTTTTAAACGACATTGTACCTTCTGTTAATCAACCTTTGACGATGAAAACATCAGCGGGCAGTTGTAACTGTTCACTTGTCAATAATAAATAAATAACGTTTAGAGTATCCCTGTCTCTTGATGGTTGGTAATAAGAATTTTTGTACAAAATTCCTGATTTGTTATATGCCGCTTCAATCCGTCCTATATATCGAAGGGAATTAGGCATTCTTTCCGGAACAACCATGGTCCGTCCGAACCAATTAAAGCCGTGCAAAGAGTGATTGGTAAAGAAGCTCCATACATGATCATTCTTAAGCGAAGTGAGATGATGACAAACCTGGTCGGTCATTTTTCTAAGTATAGTGGAAGCGCGCAGTTATGAAAAAGAGGGGTACGATTTCCACTCGAGAGGTCTATTACTTCGATCGATGGTCTTCGTACTCCAGCACGCGGTATAGTAAAAGGGGGGATAAACCCGAAGGGAATTAATATAAAATAGGGGGCTAGCATGTTTCCTCGTCGAGTGAATGTGGTTGGCAAATCATTCGATAAATTGCTACAAACTAAGAGTGGATACTCTTTTGATTTTCAGCTGGGATTCTTGACAAGGTTAGGTGGAGGCATTAAGCTAATGTAACTGGCTACGCTGATCGTCTACAATGGAAGACGATGACAAATGCAACATCGGGAGACGTGGGTTCATCATCTGAATATACAGTGATAGT
>NC_033795.1:70631706-70635373 GCF_001876935.1 Asparagus officinalis | reverse complement strand
GAGCGTCAATAACAACTCCTGCCAAAAGCAAGAAATAAAGACCCTTAGATTCACCAGATATTCCGTTAGGAGTAGTTGTATCAGTCTTTATGACTGGTCCTAGGATTTGAACCCTCTGCTGAGTAACAAAAAAAATCACAAATAAATCAGTGAAACATGGGAATAAGAATCTTACTTGTTGGCGAGTCAGTGGTGATTATCGGATCGATGGCCTCGTATTGGGCTTGTTCACGCAACATATCATCCAGCAGCATATCGTTAGAAGCCGATACCAGATCATGTGAACCTAGATCCTCTTCTTCAAAAGGTGCACCTTAGGAAACCCGTTAGAAGCCGATACCAGATCATGTGAACCTAGATCCTCTTCTTCAAAAGGTGCACCTTAGGAAACCCCCTCGTCACCTTGACCCTCTGTTACCGCATCTGTAAGAAAGTGCAAGAGTCAAAATCGTTTCGACTCACCAGACTTACAACAAAAGAAAAATCAAGTAAAAAATTTACCTTCAACGGTAACGCTAGATTCTTGCACCCGTTCGCTTCGATCCACCTCTTGCAGCTTTTCTAACAGAGTAAGAAGCATAGAAACAGTTAGCGGGGATACGAATTCTCCATCGTTCAGTGCCTGCCATCCGAAAGAGGCGCTACTGGTTTTATGAATATCTGGACTCTTAGAATATTCGGTTAAACCTATCTCAACATCGTGACCCGCTGCTCTTCCGGCCTGATTCCCGGAGTTGGTGTCGAGAAATCAAGATCAGGCGAAGAGGCGTCAAAGACGAAGTTGCTTGTAAAATCCCCTTCTACAAAGTGCGAAAATTGTTTAAAGCTCAACATATATCAGAAGAAGCTATACAAAGAAGTACTCACCCCTTTCGGTTGTAACTCCTTGAGTCGTTGGTATCGTTTCAGGGCTGCTCCGCCGCTTAGAAGCTAGCTTCTTGCGTTTAGCCGGACATCCCTCTTCTGGATCAGCAGGCCTCTCCTTTTAGCCGGACATCCCTCTTCTGGATCAGCAGGCCTCTCCTCAGAAAATTTAGAACGTAATTCGCGCCTTGGAGTAACCTGGGTTGCGGATCGGGACAGCAGGCCTCTCCTCAGAAAATTTAGAACGTAATTCGCGCCTTGGAGTAACCTGGGTTGCGGATCGGGACCGCGTCCGAGGAATGAGGCTTGGCTCCTCTCTCTCCTCTTCAGAAAATGCACCTGGGATTTTAACCAATATCTTGTTAGGATAGGTGAACAAGACTTGCATCTTTGGCCTCTTTACAGGAGGTGAAGGTTTGCACGGTTGAAAGCGGTGAGTTCTTTCAGCAATTGCTAATTCAAATAACTCTAAAGAGAGGGGATCTAACACACCTGTTTCCGGTGCCTCTTCTCCACCATCGCCACCAACCTCTGCACCACCCCCAAAATGAGGTTCCGTAGTTGGCTCCTTCTGCTTTGAATGACTAGAAGGACCCGCCGATTCCCTACTTCTCCTCTTTTCAAGTTCAGATTCATATACCATTCGAGTGGCAACCCGAGAAGCTTCTTCATTGGTTAACTCGGTGGTCGTTTGAACTGGTACGTGTTCATTGGCCGCCAAAAGCCACCGGCACTGTAGAAAAGTCAGCTCCAACTTGCGCTCAACGCCCGAAAGATTAAACTTGGCACCAGTACAACCAGTGATGTTCCAAAGCCATGCTCGAGCCCCATCCACTAAACCTCCACGGGTCTGGAGCTGTTGGTTTGGGTTCTCGACGTAAATCTGATCGTAACCAAACTGATGAGCGAACCAACATGGCAAGTAGGGTTCTATGTAACAATGGTTCCGAACGCGAAAGATCACATAGCCCGGCCGAATATTAACCAACCAGTCGAAGCAGCCAGAATCAAGGAAAGTTCGACCCGTACTCGGCTTCTCTACATCTATCAATGAGTCACCATACTGACCGGAAAATCGTGGGAAGCAAGTAGGGAAGACTTAGCATTTGTGATTTTGAAACTGCTTCCTAACATTTGCGAAACCTCATCCCTTCCACTTATAGTTTTCTATTATTTGAAGAAAGAGAAGGGAGGGATCCACTGAGGTTGGCGCCCACATCATATCAGATCAATGAAGCACTAACCAAGCCATTAAATAAGTATAAGGGAGTTCCACCATTATGAGAGGAATCTTAGTAGGCGGCGAGTTCTCTTGAGTAAATCCGCTTACAATCTGGCGTAGCCCTCTGTAAATACCCACGATCATTGCCGGAAGAAGGCATAAGTTTTTCTGGTAAGCAAGCAGAACCGCTGGAAACAACACTTCTGGGGAAAGTACGTCAGAAGATTGGTATGGCACTACACACTTTTTCAGCCAGATAGCAAGGTACCCAGCAAGTAATGTCGTAGGCCGGATTGGTTTGACTCCATGCTACAAGAAAGTTTGAAACTTCGTTCCGGCAGCAAAGCCATCATCAATACCAGCCATGGTGTAAGATTGAGCATTGGACCCCTTGATTAGCTCATTCACTTCGGAGGTGGTTAGCAGCGACAACTCACAAATCGGTTCATGCAGAACGCTGTTCGTATTCTTGAAAAGATAATCTGCGAACTTCTTTAAACTAATTTGCGGTCGCGATTTTTTTGATAAAGGATCAACACCTGCAAGAGCTATGTGATAATGGCAGACAAGATCCCAGAAGGTGTTGTAATGGTTGGGAGTCCGCGACCTCTGTTGCTGCAGCTCCTTATTAGAAGGATGTAGGCATATAAAACTGCCTATAGGTACCTTAACACAGCTCGGCCCAGTGATTCAACAAATCAACGAACCATCGGGTGACATATCTAAACACGATCGTTAGTCCACAACACCGAGGCCAAGTGACACACGACGAAGCGGATTAACGAGGCTACGAGGCTAACGAACCGCACGCAAACAACAGAATAAATCCACTCGTGTGTGTTCGCGGGGAAAACTGTTTTCTTCATTGAAATAATTGTCATCTTGGATTACAAAGATCCGGTCTTTTATAGATCCGGTTACAACTAAATCAAAGAAAAAAAGTAAAAATTACAACTTTCCTTCTGTGAACAAATCGCGAGCTCCTGTTTTGCGGTCGCTCGCTTTGGTGGGTTCTTTGCCAACGCCGGGGTTAATCCGTGGACCACCGCGCGATCTAGATCCGGTCGGATCTACACGATTATACGGGTATTATTCCACGAAGAGAATAATAGCCGGGAGGGATTAGTCCACCAAGGGAATAATCGCTCGGATCTCGAGATCTAAGACCAAGCTTAGATCTGGAGTGTAGTCTCGTGTAGATCTCAGATCTGTTCTTTCTTCCTCTCGAAATCCTGCCTTTTCTGACGTGGATGCTCGCCGAGGATCAGATCCGAATGTGCAAGTCTTCAGGTCTTCAAAGCTCCGAGTTCACTCTTCAATCCGGCAGAGTTTCGGCTCTTGAAAGTTCGACCTCTGAAAATGAACATCTCTAGGCCTATTTATAGGCTCTCAGGACAGTGGCCGCAAAAAGAGAAATGTCGGCCACCTCTGGCCACTGTCGGCCACCTCGGGGTGGCCGGCACTGTGCCTAGCCACCTTGAGGTGGCTCGGCTCATGGCCAAGCCACCTCAAGGTGGCTCGGCCACCGAGCCACCTCGGGGTGGCTCGGCCATTGGCCGAGCCACCCCGAGGGGGCTCGGC
>NC_033795.1:70621603-70630706 GCF_001876935.1 Asparagus officinalis | reverse complement strand
GCCGTCACCAACTCGCAAAGTTTTGAGGCCAAAGTCTGAAGCGGCAGTTCAGACCAAAAAGCAGCAACTACGACCGTGGAAAGTGCAACCTTCGGCGAATCAGTCCAAACCGCCGATGATTTCCACAACTACCCCGGGAGATCCCACAGGACCATTTCGGAATAGGAAGTCAGTCTGGGAGCGCCTCGGTCCACTTCCCGAGGAGCGAAGCAAGGCTCCAATCCAGAGACGTTTGGGCCCGCTGAAGAATCCCCGAACGACTCAACACGCTGGGGGTCGCTGCCACCTCCAACGTGACAAGGAGCTCAAGGCAGTTGCGCGCACCAATTTGCGCATCGAAGTCCAAGAGCAGTATAACAAAGAACTCAAGGCAGCTGCGCTCACCAACTTGCGCATCGAAGTCCAAGAGCACGCTGAAGACTCGCGCCCACAAAGGCACATTTCGAGGCGTGTAACTTTTGAAAACCCAAAGAAGGCGATCCAACCTCAGATGGAAACATTATCATCTGATAGTGATAGTGTTATACCTGAGAAGTCGTGCCCGCACACGATAGGTTACTCTGACTGTCAAAATGACGAGTCTCATTCGGGCAGTACTGTCTGAGTGCAACTGCATCAAGGTAGTCCCCGAGAGAATTTCAGTGTTCGAAAGGCTTAGTACCAAAATGCCAAAACCAAGGCGTAGGCGTTTTCGGCAAAGAAGGACGGTGGTTGAAGATGAAGAATTCCCGAGGGTCACTGCTAATATGACAAGCAAAGAGACCTCATCACGGGATAATCTCGAGTCGATTCTGAAAGCATCCCGGCGTCTAACCCGTCTGCAGTCTGGAGCAATCACACGAGGAACTTATGGTAGGGTTCGGACAAGAGTACCTTCAGAAGGTGCGGATACCTGCTCCGCAGTCGCATCAGATAATACAGTGTCCAGTGAGGGGGAACCCCGCGAGTCACTGATGATAAGCGCGGAACAAGTGGCCAAGATGCTCGAAGATGCCATAGCCAAACAACAGGAAAGCTTTAGGTTCGAGATGCAGATGGCCATGCAGACTATGAGAGAGATGCATGAGCAACAAATTCAGGCACTGACGAACCAGCGAGGTGAACCAAGCCACCGTAACCAGGTTGTTCAGGAAGAGGAGCACACGGATAGGGATGAAGCTCACAATGCCAATAACCCTCCCGTCAATGCAGGGGGTGGTAACGAGGATGCCAACGAAGATACAAGTGAAGACTTGAAGATCAAAAACCTCGAGAGCAAAATCAACACATTGATCTCCGCTCAAGAGACGAAGAAAACAGGCATTCCCTGTCCATACCCAAGAGAGTGAGAATCGATCCCATATCCGGCGAAGTTCAATCTAATCAACTTCACGCCGTTCGATGGGAAGGGTTCCCCCACTCAGCATTTGATTTATTTCAAATCGCACCTGGGTATTATTTCCGGCAATGAGCCTCTGATGGTGCGGTCATTCGTCGGCACTCTTCGCGGAGCCGCCTTCGATTGGTATCGCCGCCTCAAGCCAGGAAGCGTAAATAGCTGGGACGACATGGAGACAAAATTCCTCGCTAACTTCTTCGACGACGACACCGAGATATCTATCGGATCATTGCTCGATGAGAAGCAGAAGGACGGGGAGTTAGTCGACACCTTCGTCAAAAGGTTCCGGAACAAAGCGATGAATTGCCGGGACCCGATCACCGAGGAATTCATTCTCCAGACTTGCCAGAACAACCTCGCACTGGACGTGTTGGAAGCAATGGGGACAGCACCGTCCAAAACGTGGAAGGATCTGAAGGTCCGAGGGGAGCAGGCTGAGCGATTCCTTAGAAGGAAGAAGGCCGAGAGGAACCAACCGACGGTTAATCCGCTGGACTCAAACTTCGCCTCTCGTGGTAAGGGCAAGGCACCTGCAGCTGCTGGTGGTGCTAATCAAGCGTCACAACAGCAATCCCGAAGGCAGCAAAAGACTTCGGGTCCGAGACTCCAAAAAGAGTACTCTTTCAAGGACGAAGACGTTCCAGCCATCTTCGAATCCCTCCTTGAAGGTAACAAGATCAAGCTACCACCTATCACAAATCAGGAGGAAGCTGACAACACTACGGACCCAAAGTACTGTGCATACCACAGGAGGGTCGTTCATCCCACCAAGGATTGCTTTACTCTCAAGAATAGCATTCAGACCTTGGTTGAAGCCGGCGTCATAACGCTAAGGTAAGCCAAATAAGAACGGCAAAACTCCAAAGAGTATACGAGTATAAACTGTTTCTCAATCCTCCGACCGGTATAAGAGGTTAAACTACTCCCTGATACTCCAATAGGTATATGAGTCTAAACTGTTTCCCCACTTTTGACGGGAAGTTCCTGGAGAATATTAAGCTAATATTCTTAAGGATAACCCGGTTAGGTAACTGATAATAATGTCCGAACCAGTTCCGCAGAGGAAACTGGGGGTGGACGATTTATGTAACGGGAAGTTCCCAAAACCACAGCAATGTAATGAATAAGAACTCCCATTCAAATTCTCACCGTGTCTGTGCACTCAACACTCTCTCTGTTAGAGTCTGGACGTAAAGTTCCCAATTGGTCAAACCTTCTTACAGTTAGGACCACAGTCAAAATCCCCTCTCGATTCCCCCAATGAACGAGAGGTCCACAAATTGAGCGATCAAACCTTCCTACAGTTAGGATTGTCTCAAAACACCCACTTGGTCAAACCTTCTTACAGTTAGGACCACAGTCAAAATCCCCTCTCGATTCCCCCAATGAACGAGAGGTCCACAAATTGAGCGATCAAACCTTCCTACAGTTAGGATTGTCTCAAAACACCCACTTGGTCAAACCTTCTTACAGTTAGGACCACAGTCAAAATCCCCTCTCGATTCCCCCAATGAACGAGAGGTCCACAAATTGAGCGATCAAACCTTCCTACAGTTAGGATTGTCTCAAAACACCCACTTGGTCAAACCTTCTTACAGTTAGGACCACAGTCAAAATCCCCTCTCGATTCCCCCAATGAACGAGAGGTCCACAAATTGAGCGATCAAACCTTCCTACAGTTAGGATTGTCTCAAAACACCCACTTGGTCAAACCTTCTTACAGTTAGGACCACAGTCAAAATCCCCTCTCGATTCCCCCAATGAACGAGAGGTCCACAAATTGAGCGATCAAACCTTCCTACAGTTAGGATTGTCTCAAAACACCCACTTGGTCAAACCTTCTTACAGTTAGGACCACAGTCAAAATCCCCTCTCGATTCCCCCAATGAACGAGAGGTCCACAAATTGAGCGATCAAACCTTCCTACAGTTAGGATTGTCTCAAAACACCCACTTGGTCAAACCTTCTTACAGTTAGGACCACAGTCAAAATCCCCTCTCGATTCCCCCAATGAACGAGAGGTCCACAAATTGAGCGATCAAACCTTCCTACAGTTAGGATTGTCTCAAAACACCCACTTGGTCAAACCTTCTTACAGTTAGGACCACAGTCAAAATCCCCTCTCGATTCCCCCAATGAACGAGAGGTCCACAAATTGAGCGATCAAACCTTCCTACAGTTAGGATTGTCTCAAAACACCCACTTGGTCAAACCTTCTTACAGTTAGGACCACAGTCAAAATCCCCTCTCGATTCCCCCAATGAACGAGAGGTCCACAAATTGAGCGATCAAACCTTCCTACAGTTAGGATTGTCTCAAAACACCCACTTGGTCAAACCTTCTTACAGTTAGGACCACAGTCAAAATCCCCTCTCGATTCCCCCAATGAACGAGAGGTCCACAAATTGAGCGATCAAACCTTCCTACAGTTAGGATTGTCTCAAAACACCCACTTGGTCAAACCTTCTTACAGTTAGGACCACAGTCAAAATCCCCTCTCGATTCCCCCAATGAACGAGAGGTCCACAAATTGAGCGATCAAACCTTCCTACAGTTAGGATTGTCTCAAAACACCCACTTGGTCAAACCTTCTTACAGTTAGGACCACAGTCAAAATCCCCTCTCGATTCCCCCAATGAACGAGAGGTCCACAAATTGAGCGATCAAACCTTCCTACAGTTAGGATTGTCTCAAAACACCCACTTGGTCAAACCTTCTTACAGTTAGGACCACAGTCAAAATCCCCTCTCGATTCCCCCAATGAACGAGAGGTCCACAAATTGAGCGATCAAACCTTCCTACAGTTAGGATTGTCTCAAAACACCCACTTGGTCAAACCTTCTTACAGTTAGGACCACAGTCAAAATCCCCTCTCGATTCCCCCAATGAACGAGAGGTCCACAAATTGAGCGATCAAACCTTCCTACAGTTAGGATTGTCTCAAAACACCCACTTGGTCAAACCTTCTTACAGTTAGGACCACAGTCAAAATCCCCTCTCGATTCCCCCAATGAACGAGAGGTCCACAAATTGAGCGATCAAACCTTCCTACAGTTAGGATTGTCTCAAAACACCCACTTGGTCAAACCTTCTTACAGTTAGGACCACAGTCAAAATCCCCTCTCGATTCCCCCAATGAACGAGAGGTCCACAAATTGAGCGATCAAACCTTCCTACAGTTAGGAAGGAGAAAGTTGTAATTTTTCTTTATTTTTCTTTGATTTTCATTGTAACCGGATCTAAAAAAGACCGGATCTTTTGTAACCACAAAAAGTTGTTATTTTGAGATCACAATGAATTCAATGAAGAAAACGATTTTCACCGTGAACAATCTGGCGACCACAGTGGGAGCCGCCGATCTTGCTGCCAAGATCGGAGCGTTGCAGCCGCGGATCTTAATCCCGGTCGTGGAGGAGGTCGAATACGAGTTGTCGAGGAGGAGGTCGAATACGAGTTCGACCAACAGAAGTTCGAGGAATACTTGTCGTCCTCGTCCGGATCAACCTCCCCCCGCAAGTCCAAGAAATCCCAGAAGTTCTCCTCCAGGAGAAAGGTTCGTTGGTATGAAGAAGTCGAAGCCACCAACGAAGATCTCGCCCCGGTTGATGCCAAAGTCGCATCGGGTGAGATTCCTCCAGTTTCCAACCAAGTCAGGCGTGGTGACTCTCTTGAAGAGAGCCCGCCAAAGGCAACGTCAACGCCTTGCGAAACGATTCGCAAAGGCCATGGAGTCAGTTGACGGGATCCGCTACAACATGGATCTGAAGAACAAAAGAGGCAAGCAGCCTCGACAATCAACGAATGGTGGTTCCTCCAAGCCGCCAACAATGGAATGGGTCCGTGTCAAACGGAACCGATCAACGCTGGAGGAGCGCATTCGCAAACGCCGCGCACTATCAGCGCAGGCGCGGGCTCAATCCGAAGAAGCCCATAGAAAGCTGCAGAAGGAGGTGGCCAAGAAGCCGTCACCAACTCGCAAAGTTTTGAGGCCAAAGTCTGAAGCGGCAGTTCAGACCAAAAAGCAGCAACTACGACCGTGGAAAGTGCAACCTTCGGCGAATCAGTCCAAACCGTCGCCCTCAGATGGAAACATTATCATCTGATAGTGATAATGTTATACCTGAGAAGTCGTGCCCACACACGATAGGTTACTCCGACTGTCAAAATGACGAGTTGTACTATCGTGCTGGGGGTACGAACAAAACAAGAAAAAGAAGCCCTCAAGGGCTCGAAACTCAGTGCCCATGTGCCAAGCTCATTCGGGTAGTACTGTCTCAATGCAACTGCATCAAGGGAGTCCCCGAGAGAATTTCAGTGTTCGAAAGGCTCGGCACCGAAACGCCAAAACCAAGGCATAGGCGTTTCCGGCAAAGAAGAACGGTGGTTAAAGACGGAGAATTTCCGAGGGTCACCGCCAACATGACCAGCAAAGAGACATCGACACAGATTGATCTCAAGTCGTTTCTGGAAGCATCTCGGCGTGTAACCCGTCTGCAGTCCGGAGCCATCGCACGAGGAACTTATGGTAGGGTTCGGACAAGATTGCCTTCGGAAGATGAAGAATCGGATTCCTGCTCTGCTGTCGCATCGGACAATACAGTGTCCAGCGAAGGACAACCCCGCGAGTCATTTATGATAAGCGCGGAAGAAATGGCCAAGATGCTTGAAGACGCTTTGGCTAAACAGAAAGAAAGTTTCAAGTTTGAGATGCAGATGGCCATGCAGACTATGAGAGAGATGCATGAGCAACAAATCCAGGCGTTCAGGAACCAACAAGGTGAACCAAGTCACCGTAATCAGGTTGTTCAGGAAGAAGAGCACACGGATAGGGATGGAGCTCACAATGCCAATAACCCTCCCGTCAATGCAGGGGGTGGTAACGAGGATGCCAACGAAGATACAAGTGAAGACTTGAAGATCAAAGATCTCGAGAGCAAAATCAACACATTGATCTCCGCTCAAGAGACGAAGAAAACAGGCATTCCCTGTCCATACCCAAGAGAGTGGGAATCGATCCCCTATCCGGCGAAGTTCAGTCTGATTAACTTTACGCCGTTTGATGGGAAGGGTTCCCCCACTCAGCATTTGATTTATTTCAAATCGCACCTGGGTATTATTTCCGGCAATGAGCCTCTGATGGTGCGGTCATTCGTCGGCACTCTTCGCGGAGCCGCCTTCGATTGGTACCGCCGCCTCAAGCCAGGAAGCGTGAACAGCTGGGATGACATGGAGACCAAGTTCCTGGCCAACTTCTTCGACGACGACACCGAGATATCTATCGGATCATTGCTCGATGAGAAGCAGAAGGACGGAGAGTTAGTCGACACCTTCGTCAAAAGATTCCGGAACAAAGCGATGAATTGCTGGGACCCGATCACTGAGGAATTCATTCTCCAGACCTGCCATAATAATCTGTCCTTAGACGTATTGGAAGTAATGGGGACAGCACCATCTGACACTTGGAAGGATCTGAAGGTCTGAGGGGAGCAGGCTGAGCGATTCCTTAGAAGGAAGAAGGCCGAGAGGAACCAACCGACGGTTAATCCGCTGAACTCAAACTTCGCCTCTCGTGGTAAGGGCAAGGCACCTGCAGCTGCTCGAGACTCCAAAAAGAGTACTCTTTCAAGGACGAAGACGTTCCAGCCATCTTCGAATCCCTCCTTGAAGGTAACAAGATCAAGCTACCACCTATCACAAATCAGGAGGAAGCTGACAACACTACGGACCCAAAGTACTGTGCATACCACAGGAGGGTCGTTCATCCCACCAAGGATTGCTTTACTCTCAAGAATAGCATTCAGACCTTGGTTGAAGCCGGCGTCATAACGCTAAGGTAAGCCAATTGAGAACGGCAAAACTCCAAAGAGTATACGAGTATAAACTGTTTCTCAATCCTCCGACCGGTATAAGAGGTTAAACTACTCCCTGATACTCCAATAGGTATATGAGTCTAAACTGTTTCCCCACTTTTGACGGGAAGTTCCTGGAGAATATTAAGCTAATATTCTTAAGGATAACCCGGTTAGGTAACTGATAATAATGTCCGAACCAGTTCCGCAGACGAAACTGGGGGTGGACGATTTATGTAACGGGAAGTTCCCAAAACCACAGCGATGTAATGAATAAGAACTCCCATTCAAATTCTCACCGTGTCTGTGCACTCAACACTCTCTCTGTTAGAGTCTGGACATAAAATTCCCAATTGGTCAAACCTTCCTACAGTTAGGACCACAACCAAAACCTCCTCTCGATTCCTCCAATGAACGAGAGGTCCACTTTCAAATCGAGTGATCAAACCTTCCTACAGTTAGGGTCACCTCAAACTCCTGTTTGGCCAAACCTTCCTACAGTTAGGGTCAAAACCATAATTCACTCTCGATAAACGAGAAATTCATCTTTAGTTCGGTAATCAAACCTTCCGACAGTTAGGGTTATCCGAATCTTTTCGATTCTCGGAGTGGAGATCCCACTCTCAGTTTCACCTTTCCGGATTCTGGGGGTGGAGATCCCACCTCGAGTCTCCTTTCCAGTTGAAGATAGAATATAAAATTCTTCTTCTTCATTGTCGGGAGATAGAATATAAAATTCTTCCTCTCCCATTTCGGGTTCGTCTTTGCCCCAAGAGAAGACACCACCTTTTTCAAATCCCAAAATCTGTGCCTCACAGGTACAGGGAATTTTATCCCGAATCCTAAGTAGGGATAAGTCAACGCCTAACACGCGTTGCCGGTTTAGTCTTGTTCCGTAGAAAAAAGACACCAGAGCTCGATTCTGGGGTATTCTATCCTGAAACCTAAGCAAGGATAAGTCTGCGCCTAACCCGCGCTGCCGGTTAGTTCTTAACCGTTGAAAAGAACATCCGTCCACATATTCAACATTGTGGCAGGTTGTTATTAATAACACCAAAATCCATGCCTTACACGCATGGGGAATTTCATCCTGAATCCTAAGAAAGGATATGCCGACGCCTAACACGCGTCGCCGGTTTAGTCTTTTACCGATTGAAAAAGACACCAGAATACCAGTCTGGGGTATTTTTATCCCGAAGCCTAAGTAGGGATAAGTCAACGTCTAATACACGTTGCCGGGTAGCCTATTCCCGTAACAATGGCGAAGCCTATGTATTCAACATCATAGCACAAAGTCTCAGAGAATTCACTCTCTTAGCACAACGTTACATGCGGAACGGATTTAGACAATCCGCATGCTAGCCCGACTCAAACGGTAGTCGGTAAAGGCTAATCAAACCCGTTGAAGGCTGGGGGTTAGCCAAAAACCCTAAAGTCAACGCCTAACACGCGTCGCCGGGTAGTCTATTCCCGTGAGAAAGACGAAGTCTACGTATTCAATATCGTAGCACTAAAAGGGTTAACTCTTTTAGCTTAACGTCACATGCGGAACGGACTTGAACAATCCGCATGCTAGCCCGACTCAAACGGTAGTCGGTAAAGGCTCATCAAACCCGTTGATGGCTGAGAATTTGCCAAAAATTCTATAAATACGAGTCATAGATTGGTCTCATGACTCGAGTATCTGCCACGCTCCAAGAGAGCTTAAACTTTGTATACTCTAGCTTGGACACCGGACAACGCGTTGCAATGAAGCTTAGACGCCGGACAACGCGTCACAAGGAAGCTCAAACGCCGGACAACGCGTTGTAAATGAAGATTCAACGCCGACGACCGATGGTCAGTTCTATGTTGAAATAACCAACTCGAGCTAAAA
>NC_033795.1:70595008-70621473 GCF_001876935.1 Asparagus officinalis | reverse complement strand
TTCTGACAACGGTCAGACAATAAATGCAGCACCGGAACCCTTACAGACATTCGACAAAGCACCGAATGGCCTGAAGCATTGAAGGAATCAAGAACAGAAGCCATTCCAAGGTCCCGTTACACCGACTAAAGGTTGGGACAATCATATCTAAAGTATTCCAGACTCTTCTATAAAAGAACGAGACTGAAATACTTTGGAGGGGGTATCTATAGGCATATAAAATTGCTTATAGGTCCCTTAGCACAGCTCGAAGCGGATTAACGAGGCGACGAGGCTAACGAACCGCACGCAAACAATGGAATACATCCATTCGCATGCGGAATCAAGCTAACAGTTCGGTGAGTCAACGAATCAACCAACCATAGAACGGATTTGAACTCAAACACTGAGGCGGATTTACTGCCACATTGGGATTCGGACTGTCAAATCAGAATCCGGATCAACAACGAAAATAATGTCCGAACCAGTTCCGCAAAGGAAACTGGGGGTGGACGATTTATGTAACGGGAAGTTCCCAAAACCACAGCAATGTAATAAATGAGAATTCCCATTCAAATTCCCACCGTGTCTGTGTACTCAACACTCTCTTTGTTAGAGTCTGGACATAAAACCCGCCATTGGTCAAACCTTCTTACAGTTAGGACCACAGTCAAAATCCCCTCTCGATTCTCCCAATGAACGAGAGGTCCACAAATCAAGCGATCAAACCTTCCTACAGTTAGGATCGTCTTAAACCTTCCACTTGGTCAAACCTTCCTACGGTTAGGACCACAACCAAAACCTCCTCTCGATTCCTCCAATGAACGAGAGGTCCACTTTCAAATCGAGCGATCAAACCTTCCTACAGTTAGGATCGTCTCAAATCTCCCACTTGGTCAAACCTTCTTACAGTTAGGACCACAGTCAAAATCCCCTCTCGATTCTCCCAATGAACGAGAGGTCCACAAATCAAGCGATCAAACCTTCCTACAGTTAGGATCGTCTTAAACCTTCCATTCGGTCAAACCTTTCTACAGTTAGGACCAAAACCAAAATCCCCTCTCGATTCCTCCAATGAATGAGAGGTCCACTTTCAAATCGGGTGATCAAACCTTCCTATAGTTAGGATCACCTCAAACTCCCACTTGGTCAAACCTTCCTACAGTTAGGGCCAAAACCATAATTCACTCTCGATAAACGAGGAATTCACCTTTAATTCGGTAATCCAACCTTCCGACGGTTAGGATTATCCGAATCTGTCCGATTCTCGGAGTGGAGATCCCACTTCTAGTTTCTTTTGCGCTGGAAATAGAATATAAAATTCTTCCTTTCCAGAATCAAGGAATAGAATATAAAATTCTTCCTTCCTTGTATTAGGGTTCGCCTTCACCCTAAAAGAAGACCGGAAAATAGAATATAAAATTCTTCCTTTCCCGCACCGATCTTTTCCAAAATTTGATACTAGAATTCCAGTCTAGGAAGTTTATCCCGAATCCTAAGCAGGGATAAGTCTGCGCCTAACACGCGCTGCCGGTTTAGTCTTTTTCCGTAGAAAAAGACACCAGAGTTCGATTCTGGGGTATTCTATCCTGAAACCTAAGCAAGGATAAGTCTACGCCTAACCCGCGCTGCCGGTTAGTTCTTAACCGTTAAAAAGAACACCCGCTCACATATTCAACATTGTGGCAGGTTGTTATTAATAACACCATAATCCATGCCTTACACGCATGGGGAATTTCATCCTGAATCCTAAGAAAGGATATGCCGACGCCTAACACGCGTCGCCAGGTTAGTCTTTTACTGTCCAAAAAGACACCAGAACCTGATTCTGGGGACCTTTATCCCGAAGCCTAACTAGGGATAAGTCAACGTCTAACACACGTTGCCGGGTAGCCTATTCCCGTGACAATGGCGAAGCCTATGTATTCAACATCATAGCACAAAGTCTCAGAGAATTCACTCTCTTAGCACAACGTTACATGCGGAACGGATTTAGACAATCCGCATGCTAGCCCGACTCAAACGGTAGTCGGTAAAGGCTAATCAAATCCGTTGAAGGCTGGGGGTTAGCCAAAAATCCCAAAGTCAACGCCTAACACGCGTCGCCGGGTAGTCTATTCCCGTAAGAAAGACAAAGTCTACGTATTCAATATCGTAGCACTAAGAGCGTTAACTCTCTTAGCACAACGTCACATGCGGAACGGATTTAGACAATCCGCATGTGAGCCCGATTCAAACGGTAGTCGGTAAGAGCACGTCAAATCCGTTGAAGGCTGAGGATTTGCCAAAAATCCTAAGTCAACGTCTCATACACGTTGCTGTTTAGTCTTTTCACAGGAGAAAGACGAAGTCTACGTATTCAATATCGTAGCACTAAAAGGGTTAACTCTTTTAGCTTAACGTCACATGCGGAACGGACTTGAACAATCCGCATGCTAGCCCGACTCAAACGGTGGTCGGTAAAGGCTCATCAAACCCGTTGATGGCAAAGGGTTTGCCAAAAATCCTATAAATACGAGAGTCACTGACGCATCAACTTCATTAGCTGGTCTCGTGACTGAGCATCCAAACGACATTCGAAACCCTAGGGTCAACACCAACGTACGACATTCGAAACCCTAGGGTCAACGCCGGACAACGCGTAATCCTAGGTCAATGCCAGTCAACACGTTGCAATCAAAAAGTCAACGTACGATGTTCAAAACCCTAGGGTCAACGTCGGTCAACGCGTAACCCTAGGTCAACGCCGATCAATGCGTTGCAATGAAAGAATCAATACTCCGAAAAGTATACGAGTATAAACTGCTTCTTAAGACTCCAATAAACATATGAGCATAAACTGTGTTAGACGCCGGACAATGCGTCGCAATGAAGCTTGAACGCCGGACAACGCGTCATAATGAAGATTCAAAGCCGTCAACCGATGGTCAATTCCGTGTTGAAACAACCAACTCGAGCTAAAAAAGCCAAGAAATCAAGAATCGACTTCAAATTCAAAATTCCGACAACGGTCAGACAATAAATGCAGCACCGAAACTCTTTCAGACATTCGACAAAGCACCGAATAGCCTGGAAGATTGAAGGAATCAAGAACGGAAGTCATTCCAAGATCCCATTACACCGACTGAAGGTTGGGACAAGCATATCCAAAGTATTCCAGACTCTTCTATAAAAGAACGAGACTGAAATACTTTGGAGGGGGTATCTGTAGGCATATAAAATTGCTTATAGGTCCCTTAGCTCAGCTCGGCACGAACCGACAAACCAACGAGGCGACGAGATTGACTAATCGCACGCAAGCAACGGAATACGTCCATTCGCGTGCGGGATCAAGCCAAGTGTTCGAAGAGTCAACGAGTCATCCAACCAAGGGCATACTCGGACGAATCACGATCGAATCAAGATCGGTTTCGGACTCGAACTCAGAAGTGGATTTACTGCCAAATCAGGAATCCGACTTACTGCCAAATCAGGAATCAAATCAGAGTCTGGATCAACCGAATCACGGACAGAACCCAAAGGTGGAAAACAGCAGAAAACCAAACACCCGGAGGGGCTCGGAAACCAAGTCACCGAGGCGGCTCACCGAGCCACCAAGGTGGCTCGGTGGCCGAGCCACCAAGTGGTGGCTCGGCCGAGCCACCTAAGTGGCTCGGTGGCCGAGCCACCTTGGGGTGGCTCGGCCACCTCCGAGCCACCAAATGGTGGCTCGGAGGCCGAGCCACCCATGAGCCGAGCCACCCTGAGGTGGCCGCCCAGATCTGTGCCAAATGCACAGATCTGGTTGCCTATAAATAGGAGAGGGGGTTGTTCATTTTGAGGGGTTGGAAATTTTGGAGGCGAAGCTCTGCCGGATTCAAGACTCAAAACTTAAAAAAAGATTGGAGCTTTGGGACTTCGAGGACTCACTCTTCCAGATCTGGTGCTCAGCGATCGTCAACGCCAAAAAAGGTAGGTGTTCGAGAGAACCGGATCTCAGATCTACGCAGACATACTCCGGATCTAAGCTTGGTCTTAGATCCCGAGACTTGGACGATTGTTTCCTTGGTGAATCAATCCTCCCCGGCTATTATTTTCTTCGTGGAATAATACTCGTCGTACTGCTTAGATCTGATCGGATCTAGATCTCGCGGTGGTCCACGGATAAACTCTGGCACAGGCAAAGAACCCACAAAAGCGAGCGACCGCAAAACAGGAGCTCGTGATTTGTTCGACACAAAAGGAGAAAGTTGTAATTTTTCTTTATTTTTCTTTGATTTTCATTGTAACCGGATCTAAAAAAGACCGGATCTTTTGTAACCACAAAAAGTTGTTATTTTGAGATCACAATGAATTCAATGAAGAAAACGATTTTCACCGCGAACAAACGCGTAACCCTAGGTCAACGCCAGTCAACGCGTTGCAACCAAAGTCAACGTTTGACGATTCGAAACCCTAGGGTCAACGCCGGTCAACGCGTAACCCTAGGTCAACGCCAGTCAACGCGTTGCGATCAGAGTCAACATTTGACGATTTGAAACCCTAGGATCAACGCCGGTCAACGCGTAACCCTAGGTCAACGCTAGTCAACGCGTTGCAACCAAAGTCAACATTTGACGGTCCAAAACCCTAGGGTCAATGCCGATCAACGCGTAACCCTAGGTCAACGTCAGTCAACACGTTGCAACCAAAGTCAACGTTTGACGATTCGAAACCCTAGGGTCAATGTCGGTCAACGCGTAACCCTAGGTCAACGTCAGTCAACGCGTTGCAACCAAAGTCAACGTTTGACGATTCGAAACCCTAGGGTCAACGCCGGTCAACGCGTAACCCTAGGTCAACGCCAGTCAACGCGTTGCGACCAGAGTCAACGTTTGACGATTCGAAATCCTAAGGTCAATGCCCGTCAACGCGTAACCCTAGGTCAACGTCAGTCAACGCGTTGCGACAAAAAGTCAACACACGGTGATCCGAAACCCTAAGTCAGCACAATGTGACGGAGGTAGTTCAAAGTCAACTCAATGACACGAGCCAAACTCAATTCATCAGCTACAGACTCGAGACTCCGACGACGGCCAAGCGATAAACGCAGCGCCGAAAGAACTTCGGCTATTCGTCAAAGCATCGACTAGACCGAAAATCGAAGGAGCCAAGAGTTGAAGCTAACTACAGGTCCTTACGCCGACTGAAGGCTAGACCAATCACATCCAAAGTATTCCAGCCTCTTCTATAAAAGAAACGAGTCTGGAACACTTTGGAGGGGGTATCTGTAGGCATCGAAAATTGCCTATAGGTCTCCACGAACGGTTCAGTGTTAAAGAGCAACGATGAACGTCACTATCCAATCCACAGGAGTTCAATTGACATCGATGAACGATTGAAGTGAATCGACAAACTACGTGAGCTGATAGGATTTCGGAACAACGAAGACCCGGGCCAACCAGGAACCCGGCGATGTTCACAAAAAGGACAATGCCCTTCGAGTCTCGTTCATTCTACAGATAATCCAACCATTGGAGCATATAGAACTCTTCGTCAAGCTTCCAACGCACTTGGAATCACTCAAATCCGAGTTCGGACGAAGAATCTACAACGAAAACAATCGAACATAGGGTGTCTCGGAAATTCCGAGACACCCTAGGGGTGTCTCGGATTTTCTGAGACACCCCAGGGGTGTCTAGGCTTTTCCTAGACACCCCAGGGGTGTCTAGGCACCCTAGGTGCCCCCATTGCCTATAAATAGCAACCTTAGGCCTCATTTTTGAAGATCTGGATTTTTGGAGAGTTGACGAAGCCTTGCTGCAGTGAAGAGTGGTCGAGCGCTTCAACAGAGGAGAGGTCTTCATCAGATTCTTCATCACCCGTGTCCGTTCCTTAGTATTACCCTTCGCCGGTAATCCTAAGAAGAGCAAATATCTCGTTTTAGCCGAGATAGGTGCTTCAGGCTTCTAGATCTCCTCGCGGATCGACGAAGCTCTGTCCAATTTTTCTGGAACAGATCTGAGTGCCAGGTAGTCCACGGATATCGACGTCCCCGTCACAGGCCAAAGACCCACGCAGGCAAGAGACGATAAACGGATCTTGTGTTTATTTTCGAGAAAGTTGTAATTTTTATTTTCGTTATTTGAATTCATTTGTAACGACTAAAGTTTAATGAAATCAATGATGAAGGCAACTTTTGATGAAAACACCAAATTTATAACTTTTATTACAATTAATGAAAGAATTTTTCTCCACTTTAAAATTTTCTTTTCTCCTCTTTGTTGAATGATGAGGATGAAGATGAAGAGAAATTTGAAGGTTTACATTTCTTTTATTTTTCTCTTTTATTTCTTTTTAGTAATTTCTTTATTATTGCTTATTAGTTAGATACATGCTTGTAGTGTAGATTTATTTTCTTGTTTTTTTATTTCTTTTTACACTTTAATTTGTAGAGTAGATTTATTTTCATGCATTTAATTTTTATAATTTATTTTGTAGTTTAGATTTTAATTCTTTGTAGTTAGATTTATTTTTTTGTTCATAGTTTAGATTTTTCTTTTCTTTTTATTTTTGTAATTAGTTCTTTTTCTTCTTGCTTTTATTTCTTAAGATGTGAAATTAATTCTTGTAGGAATTAATTCTTAAGATTGTATGAAACTAGTCTAATTTCTTTTATATTGTATGAATTATTCTCTTGCACTTAAAATATTCATGTTTAGGATAATCAACTAGAGAACTAATTGGTAGAAGGAGAATTTGATAATCTATGCTTATCTTAAATGGTTTGATAGGTTATGCTTATGAATTCTAGGATTACTATCTTGTTGTTATTCTTATCATGAATTGTAATTTTGACTTAGATAATAATTTGATAGGTTATACTTTCCTTAAATGGTTTGATAGTCTATGCTTAATAAATCTAAGTTAAAATATGATAAAAAGAGAATAGTTTGTATTTTATAATAGATTAGCTAGTGGATTCAATTCTAGATCTCTCATATCTTTAATTGAATTATCCATCTTTTGTTTTCTTTATTTTTTCTGTTTTTATTCTTGCTTTTTATTTTATTCTTTGATTCTTTCTTCTCTTCTCTAAAATTCAATTTATTATTACTTGCATATATTCAAAATAATCACTCATCATATCTCTCTCTCCATAATCACACTTATTCTCTAATCCTATTTTTGTTACGCACAAAACATAAGAACCAATTCTAATAATCTCTTAAAATCACCTTCATCGTGGGATCGATAACTTTTTATACTATAACTTGATCAATTGTGCACTTGCAATTTTGGTACATAATTATGCCGCATCAGATTTACATTAATGTCTTATAATGTAGATTTACTTTCATGCCTTTATTCTCTTGCTTTAATTTCTTGTATTTAATTCTTATAATTTATTTTGTGCTTTGAGGCTAGAACCTTCTAGGGATTAGTTTTTATTTTGTTTAATTTTTAATTTTTTTTGATTCGCCTTGAGGCTAGAACCCTCTAGGGAATTGCCTTTTCTTTTGATGTGGAATTAATACTCGTAGGCTAGAACCCTCTAGGGAATTGCCTTTTCTTTTGATGTGGAATTAATACTCGTAGGATTCTAGAAATTGCATGAAACTAGCTTTATTTCTTTTATAATTTGTTAATCATTCTCTTATGCTTAAAATGTTCATGTTTAGGATATTCAACTAAAGAACTAATTGGTAGAAGAAATTCTAGAATTATTATTTAGTTGTTATTCTTTTCACAAGTAACAATTTTATTTGGATGATAATTTGATAGGTTGGTTTGATAATCTATACTTAATAAATCTAAAGTAGCATATGATAAAAAGAGAATGATTCACATTTTATACGTAAGATTAGCTAGTGGATTTAATTCTAGATTCATCATATCTTTAATTGAATCATCCATCTTTTACTTTCTTGTTTTTTTCCTTTAATTATTGATTTTTCTTTTATTGGTCTTGATTTTACTTCCTTCAACTTTCTTTCTTTCCTTTTTGATTACATTGATTCTTTCGATCACATCCACTCTTTATCTATCCATTCTCAATCTCATTTTGTGCTTATTCACACACAATCACTCTCTTTATCTTTTCATAATCACATTCATCACTCCTAATTGTCACACACACAATATAACAACCGATTCTAATTATTTTTTACAAACACCTTTCTCGTTGGATCGATAACTTTTTATACTATAACTAGATTGGTTGTGCACTTGTAACTTTTAGACATCATTTATGCCCCGTCAAGTTTTTGGCGCCATTACGTACCGACGAAGGTGCTTTAGTTGGATTTTAATTATTTTGGTTCTTTAACTTGTGTGTTTTCTTGTGAATAAACCACTTGGAGCTTGAAGATCAAGAATTGGAGATCGTTGATTTGAAGATTTGCTTGAGGTAAGTCTTCTATCTAGTATTTTTAATTCCACCCTCTAGTTAGTCTTCACAATTAGAGACAAGTAGGATTTAAAAAAAATTATTTTCATCAACTATAATTAAATTCACCCTCCACTTGAATAATTACTAACAAGATAATAATTCAAACAATATCTCCCTTCTCACTTTTGTCTAATTATTGACTATAATAAAAAAAAGATTTTTTAACCATTTTTTTAGTCGTTTTCAATTCCTAAGGTTTCATTACATATAGTTAGTAGGAATTCACCGAAGTGATTTGAGCATCTTGATTTGGCAGACACATGAAAATATTCTTAAGGGAAAAACCCCCTAATCAAGATAAGCTAAGAGATTTCATCACCCTTTCCTTAGCCCACAAATCACTAATTTCTTACTTCACAAACCTAAGCCTCCTAAAACTCATTAGATGTTGGCTCCAAAGGACTCGAGCTCAATAAGGAACAAAGAATCCCTAAGTGAACCGGTTTAAATTTTCTTGAATTAGTTGGTGTCTAAGACAAGGTTTAAGGGTTGCGTAAAGCGTTTCGTAAGGAACGAGATACTTAATTGATCTTTGATCACCCTTTAGTACTATCATTTCCTGGCTAACTGACCGAGTAAAACTTTGATCTTTTCACTTAAGGAGTTTTTGATTAAGAGCTGGTCTAGCTAAGTTAGGCTTAACCCTAGAGTTTAGAGTGATTGAAAAGTGATTGTTTTTTATTTGTTTTAGTTAGGTTCTCCCTTTATTTTTTTTTCTCATAATAAAAAATATATATATATATATATAAAGAAATTGGTTTGGTGTATGCGAACGTGGATTAGGGACAACACAAATCGTTTAATTTGTTTTGAATAATTTCAAGAAATGGCCTATAATAATCAACCAGTTCTTCAAGACATGTGTTACCCCACTAGGAATACAATCCCTTCTTGCATTAAGCTTCCTGAAGCAAATGAAACAAATTTTGAGCTTCGACCACACTACATAAACACACTTCCAAAATTTCTCAAAAATGAATTGAAGACGCCTATATTTTTATCTCAGAATTTGAGGAAGTATATCTTATGATCAAAATTAGAGAATTATCTGAAGATGCAATCAAACTCATATTTGTTCCATTTTCTCTCAAAGACAAGGCAAAAAAATGGATGTATAGCTTACCTACAAATTCCATCTTAACTTGGGATGAATTTGTCACCGTGTTTCTTAAAAAATTTTTCTCAATTCATAAAACGGTTAAGCTTAGAAACAACATTCAAAATTTATAATTATCCCGGGAGAACCTTTCTGGAAGTATTTTGACTGATTCAAAGACCTTCTCATCCAATGTCCTCACCATGGCCTCGAAAAATAGCGGTTATGCCAAATCATCTATGAAGGATTGGATTATTCTTTAAAAACTTTCTTAGAGTCAATGTACCAAGGGGATTTTATGAAAAAGAACACCAACGAAGCGTGGGTGGTTTTTAGAGAATCTATCTGAGAAAACCATGCAGTGGGACCATTGTGATGATAGGGTTTCATCAGTTCCTCAACCTAAGTCCAGTGGTCTTTCCTTAGAGTCGAACATAGCATCTGAAGCAAAGATGACTACAATCATGCAAAGGCTAGAAGCCCTAGAAATCAAAGAAGGAGCCCTAGCTCAACTCAATTAAGTTTCTGCCTCAGGTTATCACAACTGTCTTTCACCATCCCATGTTTCAGAACAATGTCATCTCTTAGGAAACACTCAACCACTAGGATAGGTTAACGCTGCATTCTAGCATCATGCGAATGTTCCATTTTCTCCAACCTACAACCCAGGTTAGAGAAATCACCCTAATTCTTCATGTAATCAAGGAAATCTCTTTGAAAATTAAAATTTCATTCCCACTTCAAACCAACAATTTCCAAGGGGAAACACAGTTCTTTTCAGTTCTCAACCAAACTTTCAACAACCCAATCTGCCATATCAAAATCAGTCTCCTCATCATCAAGCTGTAACTCACACTCCTCCCAACTCAGACCATCAATCTGCCATATCAAAATCAGTCTCCTCATCATCAAGCTGTAACTCACACTCCTCCCAACTCAGACCATGATAAACGTCTCAATGTCCTGGAAAAGGGTTCATCAAGCTGTAACTCACACTCCTCCCAACTCAGACCATGATAAACGTCTCAATGTCCTGGAAAAGGGTATGGAAACCATAATTAAGACCTCTACACAAACCACGAATATATTGACTCAAACATCCAGCACTTTGAACTCCTTCATGCAATCAACCTGACAAATACTCAACTCCAACACTCAAGTCATAGCTAGATTAGAAACCCATCTTAGTCAACTAGCTAGTGCCGTGAGTAAAAAAGAGAATAGAAAATTTCCAAGTCAACCTGTGGTCAACCCTAAGGACACAAGATCTAGTTTATCCTATGAAGCTCAAGTGAATGCAATCCATTCACTATAGTCAGGGAAACAAGTGGATAATCACATAGGAATACCTCCAAGTCATGCTCTTGATCCAGAACAAATTCCTTATCCTTTTGATGACTCTATTCAACAATCACCCCTCTCAAATGACTAAGAACCTGAACCTGAACCTGAGCCTACTTTTGATAGGTTTAGACCAGTTGCTCTCTTCCCAGATAGACTCAGGCCTAGGAAACACTCCCCTCAGGAGGATAAGATCCTAGAAACTTTCAAACAGGTTAAGGTCAACATTCTTCTCTTAGATGTAATTGAATAAATCCTATTTTATGCTAAATTTTTAAAAGAGTTATGCACTAAGAAGAGAAGAATAAATATTTCGAAGAAAGTCTTTTTGGCTACCAATATCAATAATATGCTCTCAAAGCCAATACCTTTAAAATGTAAAGATCCAGGTTGTCCCATCATTTCATGTGTCATTGAAAATACCTACATTGATAAGGCTCTTTTAGACTTAGGGGATAGTGTTAATTTGCTTCCTTATTCAGTCTACCAGTAACTAGGTGTAGGCGAACTGAAACCAACCAGGTGCATATTGTTGTTAGCTGATAGATCTGTCAAGGTCCTATTGGGTGAGATAGATGATGTTCTGATTAAGGTTTGGGATTTTATTTTTCGAGTAGATTTTGTAGTCTTGGAAACACAACCCGTTTCTAATCCTAAAGGACAGATACCTATCATCTTAGGATAACCATTCTTAGCCACTTCCAATGCGCTCATCAACTGTAAAACTAGTCAAATGAAGCTGTCCTTTGGGAATTTGACTGATGATCTCAACATTTTCAATCCAGGGAACCAACCGAATAATCAACCTCTAGAAATAAATTACATTCAGGAAAATCCAGAAGAAGAAGAAGAAGATGAGTCAGATCCAAATTTTGAGGAAAATTTTGGTGAGGAGCTAAAATTATTAGAAACAACAGATCATCAGGTTTTTGCAGAATAAGGACACTGTGTTAAATTCATGCTTCTTAAACAAACAATTTGAAGAACTATTTCTTGATGAACTTAGATTCTTGGAAAATAAACAACAACCAAATTTTTATACCTCAACCATAAGTCTTGGGTTTGAGGAAATTGTAAAAAATGTATTGGTTGTTAGAAGACAAACCTCTCCAAATCAAGAATCTAAGTTCAATAAGAAATTCAAAATGCATAACACCAACCTCTCACCTTGCTGTAAAAATTATTGAATACCTTGGAATGTTTGGAATTTAAACACATCATTGATCATATCATTGTGAATTAATTTAAAATCCGAGGGAGATTCTTCAGCAAAAAGGTGAGATTCAATGTAGAATTTGAGCTTTACATGCTGAACCATTCATTCTACATTCTTTGTTTTGTTTTGTCTCATAATAATAAAAAGAAAGTGTTATTCTCTCATTTGAGAGTTTCATATTTTTTATAGTAAAAAAAGGAGATAAAAGAAAAAAAATATGAATAAAGAGAATAAAATTTTGATTTCATCCTCCTCACACCAAGAGTAATTGCAGATTTTTTAGGTCAACTGGCCAAATGTAAGTGTTTCATTTCTTGAATTCAAGGTGAGTGTTTCATATATTAAAAAAAACTAACTTTGCAAAAGAAGAGTGCAAAAAAAACTCTTGAATTCAATGTGATTCTATCTTATAAAGCCTAAGTTGACCGAGTAATTAAGCCCAAGGAGTATTTCGATACTTAATGACCTAAGCCAAATTGGGTTGGGATTCATTACCCTAAAACTCGTTAAATGGTCACTTAGAAAGCCCGATAAAGTAGAAAAAATCACCAAAGAATAAAGAGAGAAAAAATATATATACGAACAATATTTTTATATATATAGTTATATTTGTATATATGGTCCGAAAAATTGATTTTTGATTAAGAGTCTTGAAAATTATTTAAAACAAAGAGTTAGCATGTTCTTTTTAAAACTTTTAAATTAAATTTCTAAGTTTGACTTGGTTTTGTATTGATATAATGAAAAGATTTCCTAGGAGATTTAATATAAAAATGTTTTCTTGAGTAATAGCTATCTTTAATTAGATTGTCTAAATTTATCAAGTAAAATTAATTATTTATTGACATTTTTAAATTGACAAGTTGATAGAATTTTGTGGGTATATTCACTGCAAACCCTCACGAGACTACAACTCGTCCTCTAGGGTAACCTAGGGGTTTAAAGCCTTGTTGTATGTGCTAAAAAACAATCGTGATTCCTACGAAAGTGAGTTAGGATTTTTAATTTCCTTCTTTGCTAGAGGATTAGCAAAAGTTTAGGTATGGGGGTATTTGATAATCATATTTTATTATAATTTATACCCTTATTATCTATTTTATATGAATAAATATATCACTAATAATTATTTTTATCTTTAATTGCATGTCAATCAAAAATAAAACTCAAGATCTCTTCTCTCAACAAAAGCCCATGGATTAAATGAAGAACTCAAGCAAAAGCTAAAAAGCCCAAGCCTAAAGCCAGTGAAAGAAGAAACTACGGCCAATAATTGGAGAAGCCTACGAATCTAAGGCTGAAAATCAAGGGTTTTGGATAATAATTCGATCTAAATGCTCACATTCATTGATGTTTACTATAAATTGGGGTAGAGAGTGAGGGGTTAAGGGTGTGAAAAATTTTATAACTCTATTTGGAAAGGAGGGTTACTCTTAATTGAGAAGACCTTCCAAAACTATAACTTTTTATTACAATTAATAAGATAATTTTTTTCACCACTTCATATTTTTCTTCTCTTTGTTGGATGATGAAGATGAAGATGAAGATGAAGATGAAGATGAAGATCAATTTGGAGGTTTGTTTTTATTTTCTTTTTTATTTCTTTTTTATTGCGTAGTAGTTTAGATTTACATTAATGTCTTGTAATGTAGATTTACTTTCATGCTTTTATTCTCTTGCTTTAATTTCTTGCATTTAATTCTTACAATTTATTGTGTAGTTTAGTTCTTGCAATTTATTTTGTAGATTAGATTTTTATTTTCTTGTACTATTCACCTTAAGACTAGAACCCTCTAGGGATTAGTTTTTATTTTATTTAATTTTTATTTTCTTTGATTCGCCTTGAGGCTAGAACCCTCTAGGGAATTGCCTTTTCTTTTGATGTAGAATTAATACTTGTAGGATTCTAGAAATTACATGAAACTAGCTTTATTTTTTTTTATAATTTGTTAATCATTCTCTTATGCTTAAAATGTTCATGTTCGGATATTCAACTAAAGAACTAATTAGTAGAAGGAATTCTAGAATTACTATTTAGTTGTTATTCTTTTCGTGAATAATAATTTTATTTGGATGATAATTTGATAGGTTATACTTTCCTTGAGTGGTTTGATAATCTATACTAAATAAATCTAAAGTAGAATATTATAAAAAGAGAATGATTCACATTTTATAAGTGAGATTAGCTTGTGGATTTAATTCCAGATTCCTCATATCTTTAATTGAATCCTCCATCTTTTACTTTCTTGTTTTTTTCTTTAATTCTTGATTTTTTTTATTGTTCTTGATTTTACATCCTTCATCTTTCTTTCTTTCCTTTTTCATTACAATGATTCTTTTTATCACATCCACTCTTTATCTATCCATTCTCAATCTCATGTTGTGCTTATTCACACACAATCACTATCTTATTCACACATTCATCACTCCTAATTGTCACACACACAACATAAGAACCGATTCTAATTATTTCTTACAAACACCTTCCTCGTGGGATCGATAATTTTTTATACTATAACTTGATTGGTTATGCATTTGCAACATTTGGATATCATTTATGCCCCGTTAATTGCCCACGTCCACGGGGAGAGGATGTGGAGATTTCACTATATGGAGGAGAATACAATGGGTTATACAACTCATACAAACTCTCAAAATAACCCTAACCAATGATCTCTCACTCCCTCACAATAATCTCCCTCTTAAAGTGCTCAAACAATCTCTTTTCTCTGATAAGAAACCCTAACAAAACGTGTTTTAATTTATATCAACAACCCAATCCAAAACAGGCTAGGAAACCAAAACTACAAACTGGCCTAATTACCCGCTATCGGTCGACTGATGGTCCCTCATCAGTAACCATCAATCGACTGATCAATGTGCATCGGTCAACTGATAAGGGTCCATCAGTCGACCTACCAGAATACCAATTTCGGACCCTGTAACGTGCATGTTGTCGGTCGACTGGTTTGTCCCCACCAGTCAACCAACCAGAGGAATTTCCTGTAGCTTCGAATTTTCCTGATTTTCGCTATTTCTTCATCGTTTCCAACAATTCTCCACCTCAGCGAAGTGTTCCCAAAACTAAGCTGATACCAACATGGGCACTAATGCGTCGTCTCTCCAAATCCGGCTGCACCAATGTGGTTACCTACGTACCCCCTCTCCCAAGGGATCAAGCCGCCCGTAGTTCATCCAAATGGCCTCAATAAGCACAAATTCGCAACAAGCTTCTACAATGATCGAACTTGTTGCTCGGAACCACCTTTGTGAGCATATTTGCTGGATTATCTTTTTTGTGGATCTTCACAAACTCAACATCCCCATCTTCAAGAATATCTCGAATGAAGTGATAACGAATGTCAACACGTCCTTGCATAGAAAACCTGATTCTTCGCCAAATAGATAGCACTTATACTATCACAAAGAATGGTGACAGACCACTACGAAACACGAAGGTCCTCCAAATGTTCTTTAAGCCAAATCGCCTCCTTGACAGTCTCTGTAATCTCTATATATACTCTACCTCTATCGTCGACAAGGCAACTGTAGATTACAAGGTGCATCTCCAATACACCGACATACGAGTTAAAGTAAACACATACCCCGTCGTAGACCGGCGTTTATCCAAATCTCTAGCATAGTCCGAATCAACATAACCAACACACAATTGCCTACTACTAGTGTCCCGCTCAAACATCAAACCAACGTTGATAGTAACTCGAATGTACCTCAAAATCTACCTCATGGCATCCCAATGACCCAGACCTAGGTCGTGCATGTATAGTGAAACCATGCTAACTACCTATGACAAATCCAATCTCGTAGATACCATGATATACATTAATCTTCCCAATGCACTCGCATATGGAGTCTTCGATATCAACTCTCTATCTTTAACTGTTTTCGGTGAAAGGTTAGCTAAAAGCTACAAATGGGCTCCCAAAGGTACGCTGATTGGTTTTATCTCCATACTAACGTTGAATCGTTGTAGCACCTTCTTCAAATAAGTCACCTGTGTCTAACATATTCTACCCTTATCTTTGTCTCTGCCGATCTCCATCCCTAAAATACGCTTTGCTTCACCCAAATCCTTCATCTCAAACTCGCTCGAAAGCTGTTTCTTCAATTTATCTATGACGGATCTGAAAATGGAAACAACCATGTCATCAACATAAAGCAAGAAATAAATATACGCACCTCCATGCAACTTGCGATAGTACACGCAAGGATCAAACTGGCTCCTAATGCACGAATTTCCAAGCATAAACCCATCCAATCGCCTATACCATTGTCTCAGAGATTGGTTCAACCTATATAGCGATTTCTTCAACCCATAAACCAATTTCTCCTTTTCTGCAATTTGAAACCCCAATCGCTGAGTCATATATATTTCTTCATGAAGATCACCATGAAAAAAGCTGTTTTCACATCCAACTGATCTAATTCCAAACCATACTGTGTCACCAAGCTAGCTATAGGGTGTAAATTTTGACCTCCCGAAAACAGGGAACTTCGTTTGTATTAATAAGAAGGCTTATTATAAACTAATCAATCGAAATTACAACAGAAGCGGAGGGAATGCCCTCCTTGTTTAGTGTGGGGACTTTTGGTAGCTACAGGATGCTTCGCTCGATGCTCGTGCCGAGTCTGCTTCCCTTGGACGGTTCGACCGAAGTTGCTGGAGAGCTTTAGTACGCAGTAGAAGCTCATGTTGATGGAGTTCGAGTCTCCGAGTTCGGCGGTGATCAGGGCCCGGAACTGAGAGGAGATGCTACGGTGTAAAGGTTATGCAAAGAGCTTGTCGTCGACTCTTGTGGGAGTCGAGAGCTAGTGGTTCAATTAGCTGATTCAACGATGAGCGAATCGCTGGATAGCTGGAAAACAGCTGAACTTCTTCTTCGTAGTTGGCAGAAGTTCTGAACTGGTGAACTGATCAACCCATTAAACCCCTTCTTCATGGCCGGAAGAAGTTCTTAAATGGTGGAGAGACGGCGTGGTCACTCCTTGAATCGTGGGATGTGACCATGTACTGTCAAGAGATGTCTTGCCGCCCATCTGTACTACGAACGATCATTCGATGGGGTGTGTTTCACGTCATGTCACATAGGAGTGGGAAGGCCCCTCCTCGTATGTGAGACAACAGCTGCCCACTACTCGAGTGGATTTGGCCAGCCTACTGTGCACTGACGGATCTAGCTCCTGACTTGGACTGTTGAGCTGAGTCGCATTTATGAGAGCGCAGGTTGATTTGGCGTCTGTCCGATCACTTGTACTGTGAGCGGCCACTCGATGGGCCTAGAGTACTGTGCTCTCTCTCTCTCTCTTTAGGTCGAGAGAGGTGGGAAAGCGGGTTCCCAGTATTCGAGTGGGTTTGGACAGCTCGCCGAATGCCGGCGGAACCAGCTCTTGACTCGGACAGATGAGGTGAGCTGTATTTATGAGTGTTCAGGTCGACTCGACACCTGCCCGATCACTCGTATTATGAGTGGCCACTCGACGGGCCTAGAGTACCGTGCCTTCTCTCTTCAGGCCGAGAGAGGTGGGAAAGCCCGCCTCAGCACGTGGGGTAGCAGATATCTAGCTATACTGGCGGCTTTGAGGTTTGCTGGCGAATTTGACTTCAAACTTGGTCAGGCGAGTTGTGTTAAAAGGTGAATTCTCGTGGCTTAGGCGAATTGTATGGGCAACTTCTCCTTGAAGGCGAATTTCTTGCAAGTTCACAGAGGTATTTTTTACCGTCTACAAGACCCCCTTCAAAGTTTTCAGACCTAAACCGGCTTGCGTGTGGTCTGGAATACTTTGAATAAAGAAGTTTTTGGCAAAACAGGTGCATTTGGTTTCTTTTAGGATTTTTAGCAAACCCTCAGCTATCAACGGGTTTGATATGCCTTTACCGATTACCGTTTGAATCGGGCTAGCCATACTATTCCCCTCAGTATGATGAGTTATCGAGTAGTTTCTCTTAGACTTGATGCTAAGATTTCTACTCTAACCCTCAGTCATTTGAGGTGTGGGTCTAAACGAGGCCATCTCGTTGGCAGTTCAAGGCTTTGGACAGGTCATTTGTCTCAAAGGCGAATGAGCCGTTCAGGCGAAGTTAGGTTTTGAAGGCGAAATTTTGCTCAAATCGTGGATTTGATTGGAGTTTTCGTAGGTGAGACCTTTCCTTCGGGCGAACCCAGGTCTAGCGGGAGTGGGCCACGCGTCTGTCGGTGGGGCTTCGTGCTTTCCAGTTAAGGCGGCGTGGTTTTAAATTCGGTGGCCGTGGGTTTTCGAACTCCCAAGTCGGATACAACCGGTCGATTCCGACTTACGGGTTCCGGGTTTTTGAAACGCGGCCCGTTACCGTCTTGACATGTTGGGGGCAATCTGGACCGTTGATTCCGATCGTGGTCACGTTTCTCGTTTGCCAGTGTTTCTCTTTTTGAGGGCGATCGTGGCCACGTCAGCAACCCTGCCTTTAAATAGGCTATTCTCTCCCTTCAAGAGCCACCGTGCTCAGGGATCTTAAAAATTTTCTAAAGAGAGAGAGAGAGTTCCTGCTCGATCCCCCAATGGCGCCGAAATCTAAGAAGTGTGTTGCGAAGGGAGGAGGTCCCGGATGCTATTCTGACCGCCTCGCCGCCAGTGTGCTCGCCAGCGTGCGTGAGACGCACTTGGGTAAGTCAAGGGGTTCGTTTGATAATCTTGCATAGGTTACAGACGTCGGGTTTTGTCCCTTCTGAACCTCACCATCCTTTGGCAGACTCTCCCCGATTTGAGGCAAAGTCGCCCTTTTTAGGCGGATTTTGCATTCATTCTTAGAGGACGATCTCTGTCTCCACGGGCGAAATTCACCTTTATTGTGCGAAGGCGAACTCATCTTTGATAGGCGAGTTCGACCTTTTCTCTGGTAAAGGGGGGTATCGTTTATACAGGCAGACCTCGTTCTAGTTAAGCGGATTTCACCTTTTGACAGGCGAATTCGCCCGTCTTTACTTGGTAGGCGGATTTACCCTTAGGGCGGATTCTGTCTTGATTCTTTGGTTCTTCCTTACAGCGACCTTTTCTGACGAAGCGGGGGTAGCCATCGGTCTCGCCGGAGGCACAGGTTATACGGCGCCTCCCAGATTTCCTTCCTTGGATCCGGTGCCTGTGTTCTCCGCTGATAAGCCGGACGGCCTGATAAGGAGGGTCACTGATGGGCACCATCTAACGCTGCGTGAGCTGATCACCGACGCGGTGTTGACAGACAAAGCCAGGACGGAGTTACAAAAACCCCAGTTCTTGTTCGGTGATGCTGCGACTGATCCCTCTGCCCTGCTGATCAAGGAGAGCAGGTGGTTCCGCGTGGTGGACGGGGTCCACTATTATCTTCCCAGTATGCCGAGAGGGTTTTCGATCATCGATTTGCGATCTTTCGCGGTCCCCAGAGTGATGAACTGGGATTTGACCCCTACTCAGGACGGGGTCACTTGCGGTGTCTTCACGGGCTCCACGGCTAAGTACAGGGTGGAGAGTTCCTGCAAATGGGTGACCGGTCTGCGTTCTGGCCTACCTTCAACAAGGCGCCTGCCGGAGAGACGACAGTGGTCCTGGAGACCTTTCGTCATCGTTTCTTTCAGGCTGGCGGAAGTTTTCCCCCAAAGGACTTCAGGGCCCCAGGGTGGATCTATTCTACATCTGGAAGCAAGACCTGGTGGTCCAAGATTACCGATTACATTTTGGCCGAGAATTCCGACCTCGCGAATTTGGATTTGTATGCTGCCATTCAGGCCACTCAACATGATCTGAAGATTAATGCTTTTCAGTTCCATAGCATCTTGGAGCTGTATTGTGCGGACAGTGGCACATTTTTACCCCCAACAATGAACTCGGCATAGCCCTTCACGAGATGTACGACGTGTCAGGACTGCCTTTAGGAGACTTTCCGTATGAGGAGTACGTCCCAGGTCAAGATGAGATTGATCAACTTTCAGAACGCTCCCCTTTGGTGGTCGAGACCTTGTGGGAATTGCTCTGCCACTATCATATATGTCTCAATACCTTGGGGGCGGTCGACCATAAAGGTAAGAAGAAAAGGGCCCATGGGATCAGCCACAAGAACTGGGCTGATTATTTATTCCCTGAGAATGATGTCAAAGGAAGGCCTGCTCTGCCGCTGAACGAATGTGACCAGGCTGAAGTGGAAAGGAGGATGGCCGAAGGGGAAGCCACTGTAGCTCTCGAGTGTGACGAGGGCGGGTTCAAATCCGGAACGGTCTTCCACTCGTTTCACCATCAGGCCCAGTCCCCTATATCTGAAAAGGCTCTGTTCGTGGGGTACCTCATGCTGTGGCTAAAGAGGTGCGTAGTCCCCACTCATTCTTTTGAGGCGCTTCCTGTGGAGGTCGTGTATCCTACAGTTTGCTTAGCCCATGGGAAGTCCTACTCCTTGGTGTCGGCGATGGTAGCGTGTATCCATCGGGGACTCCGCACCCTGACGGCCTAATTCTGCAGTGTATCGACTATCGATGAGGGGGAAGGAGAGATCATCAGGACCCCCAACCCTAGGGTGGGGCTGCCGTACACTTATCTGATGGCGTGGTTCGTATACCACCGCGAGTGCTTAATGAGTACCCCAGCGACTCTTCAAGGAGACAAGTTCGTCCCATTCGTTCAGCGTTTGGAGAGGTGCTCTTGGAAGTGTAGGGATATTCCCGATGCACGGAAGATGCTGTCCCATTTTGGGCGTTATAACTTTCGTCGTTTCTTCCCTTACTTCAGTGGAGGAGGATATGGGGAGTCTCTTAGAGAAGTGCCAACGGCGGACCATCACACAGTTCTCTCCTGCGGCGCTTTTCGATGGTTGGTGAACATTCGGCCAGGGTATCATGTCCTACGAACAAGTTCTGTGTGCTATCTCGAGCCGTATATCCCTTGCAGGTTTGCCCGCGAGTTTGGGTATGATCAATTGTACGTGGGCAACGTTAATCCCCGCCTGCACTTCGAAGGATGGCTGGTGGACGGAGCTTGGGGATGGTTCTGGACTCATGCTGGTGGTACCCATGCCCGTTTTGATCTACCTGCGAAGGATCATAATTTGCACCATACGCTCATGTACTGCCGGTGGTATCGGGGTGCCAGCGCTAATCCCGAAGGCTTCTGGTTCCAGGGCTCGTGTCTGGCAGAGCACGTGCGTCGACCAATGGGGTTCTCTTGTCCTTCGAGGCGGAGGGGCCATCAAACTGCTAAAGAGTGGTTCTCGGAGGATCCTGCCGAGGACACCGAGGGTTTTGACGCCAGCTTAGACGAATCTGGGGCCCCCGAGGCTCGAGCCCCTTCCCCTAGCCCTTCGTTGGATCCTCCTATCGAGCCAAGAGAATCTGAACGCCCAGAGTAGGCCCGGAGCACGATAGCTGGATGGATGGGGATGCCCCTTCTGTCCCCGAGTAGCTCGCTTCTCTCCAAACGTCAGCGAGAGGCAGCGAGTTGAGTTGTCGGGTCAAGAGGACCCGCCGTGATGAGGCGGGCTTGAAGACGTCGAGTTGGCGGAGGGTCAGGATGATCTCTCAGGTGATCCTCCCTAGAGTTGGACTTTGCCTCTGGGTGTGAGCTTGCTCTGTCCACTCCTTCTGCGGGGGTTGCTCCTGTGACTTCGAAGGACACTCCTCCTCTGTCTGGTGTGGGGCCACAGGTGGGGGTTTCAACGACTCCTGCGCCTGCACCAGGAGGTAATCTTTTAGTGCGGTACTCTTGGGTACAAAGTCGGATCTACATCTCCTGACATTTGTGTCGAATTTGTGCAGGTGCAGCTGAGAGAGTGATCTCCATTCCTTCTGACTGGAGATGGAGCAGAGCTTGGTGGTTCAGGTAAGCGTAAGCTTTAAGCGTTGTTGATCCTTTTGTGCCGAAAGGGTATTTGTCAATCTTTTCTTTGCATCCGCAGGCGACCCTTCCCATGAAGCTACTGGCAAAGAGGATCCCCCTTCTTGGGAGGGCCATTCGGCCGGAGAGACCGGTGAATCAGAGGCGGATGATGACGTCTCGATTCATGAGGCGCTATCGAGCGAGGAAGAGGCGTCGGCTCCTGAAGACACGTCCGGTTGACAAGGGGGAGTCCTTGCTCTTGGGGAAGCGATGGTTGAGGGTGGACCCCCAGCGCAGGAGTCTCCGATCCAAGGGATACGTCGTTGCCCTATGCTCTATGGTGGCTGTTGGCTGGCGCGGCGCCTTACCGCCTGACGGCGTCGCAAGGTGCGTCGGCTTTAGAGGTGGCCTTATCGCAGTCATGACTACCGCTACCTCGCTTGCGACCTCATCCGTAGGAGAAGAGGCTGTCCTCTCTCCCTTGGAACATTTGCATAAAAGGAAGGTGGCCCAAACCCTAGCTAACTTTCAAGACACTTTAGCTCATTGCATCAAGTTCGCGTTGGAAGAGAGCTGCCCCTTCGAGGAGTTCAAGGAGGACCTGGATCACGACATGGTCTTCCTAGTCAAGAAGCTTGGCGCTACTACGGCTAAACCATACTATCTGAAGGTTTGACCAAGTGGGTGTTTGATATCATGTGCTTCGCAACTTGACTGTATTGCGAAAACTGGGGCGCTGGGTCTTCGTCTTCAGATTCGTCCCATAGCGTGCGTAGGGGACGATCGATTCGACCGAAGATAATATCTTTTCGATAATTATTCCGGGCTGGCACGACGAGCACAGCTTGTGATGACTTGATCGGCTGTGCCTTGGCGACGTATGACGAGCATACTGGCAAGTACAGGGAGGGATCACTGTAGAGTTTTGACCATAGGTTATTGGGCGCATCATCCTCGGATGTGGAGCAAGACGACAAATAAGTAAAGTTGGACTTCTCATTCATGATAATTTCCTCCACCTGAACAGCGTTGGTTACATTGTGACTTTCGTAACCGATTACAATTGACTCGAAGTCGTTTAGTATTAGGCTATCACCATACTCAGGCTCGCTATCTGCCTCGTTGCCACTCTCCAGTTCCTCCACTGGCGGCTCATCGGGGTCCTAGTACAGCAGAGAATCCGTGAAGTAGTTTTCGACGCCTTTGAAGGGTTGTTTGTCGGCCACTACCGTCTTCACTTGCTCGTAATCGTCCACATATTTCAGGCATTGGTGTAATGTGGACGGGACTATTCGGTTGCCATGGATCCATGGACGTCCCAAGAGTATGTTGTAGGAAGGTTCAGCGTCGATGATGTAGCAGGTCACCTCCGTCTTCATGTCGCCTATTCGACATTTCAGGCGGATTTTTCCGAGCGGTCGAGTCCCCGTGGCATTAAAGCCAAAGATGGTCGTCGTGGTCGAGGATAGGCACTTTGGTGGTATCCCCAAGTGTTTGATCAATTTCAAGGGCACGATACTTAACGTAGAACCTGGGTCGACCTGAATTCGATCCACCTTCGACGAACCGACGTACCCCGTGAAGTATAGTGGTCGGACCTGAATTCGATCCACCTTCGACGAACCGACGTACCCCGTGAAGTATAGTGGTCGGTCATGAGATGTGCTCTTGATGAGCATGTCCTCCGGAGTCGGTCATGAGATGTGCTCTTGATGAGCATGTCCTCCGGAGTGAAAGTGATGCACGGGACCCGTCTCTCTGTGGTTTGGCAACACGTTGTACATTCTTGTTCTGTGTCCTCCCCCTCGAGAAGTGAGTGGAAAAAGCCTCCGAGTCGGCCAGTGCCTCTTGCAGAGCTTCCCGGGTAGGCCTGGATAGCCGTAGGAGATCATACATGGTAATTCGCACGGGGATGCCTTTCAGTTGCGCGAGTACGTTGAATCGGAAAGGTTGATGGCTTGAGCTTGGCCTATCTGGATTAGGAGGGGTCGTCGTGGTTGGCCTCGTGGGAGGTCCCGCTGGGTTATCCGCCCTCGCGGGGTACTCCTTAGCGAATTCCTTCCCTGCTCTTGTGGCGAGGACAGTGGTTTCCTCTTCGGAGTCGATCAGGGTTGTCATTGCTGTCTTTTCCCCACTTAGGATGGCGGAGACGACGTTAAAATGTTTTCCCTTAGCCTCTTTCAGGGGCTTTGTAGTCCATTATTTGTCGTTAAGGAGGTCCGGATGGACCCACATCACCTGACCCGATGGCAGAATCTACGGAGCTAAACCTTTCTCTCGCTGGTTGTGAGGGTCATCGTTAGTGATCTTCAAGACTGCCTTGGGGATGTGAATTATCCCTGCCAGAGCTTGGACTGCTAGGAGATTTGTTCCAAAGCTCAAGGTGATCATATTCGTGGTCACCTGCTTCTGAACTTTCTCCTTCTTTAGGACCCTCGCATCGTAGAGGGGTTGGAGCTTATCCTTGAGGACGTAACACTTAGTCGTGTGGTGGCCCAGGAATCTGTGGTAGGCACAATAACTCGGGTCATTGGTTTTGTCCGCCTCCTCGGGTTTCGCTGCTTCTGGTAACTTAATCCGACCGCTCTTGAGTAGAGTATCGAATGTCGCCACCACCTGATCCTCCTTGAAGTCGTATTGCCGCGGGGGGCGTTGTTCAAATTGTTTGGGCTTCGGCCTTTGAGCAGCCTTTGGCGTCGGGGCGGAGTCGACGGCCATGACTCTTTTCCCCTTGACTGAGGGGGATTCTTTGGCACGGCTGGTTCCGCAGCTCCCTTCTTGGGCTGCAGCTCTTCGGCCTCTAGCCTTTTGATCATGTTTTCTACTTGCTCGCCCTGACGAACAAGCTCCTTCCATGTTCGGGTTTTCACTGCGTCCACTTTGGATAGAATATGGATTGAGAGATTATTGCGGCACATCTCGATCAGCGTGAACTCGGAAACTTGGTCCCGACAGTGGACTGATCGGTTCCGGAACCTTTTTACGAAGTCGTTGACTGACTCCGACTTTCGTTGCTTTTCGGCGAGGAGGGTGGCCAATGACACTTTCGTGTCGTCATCGAAGAAGCGAGCTAGGAAGAGCCTTTCAGCGTCGGCCCAAGACTTGATAGAGCCTGATTCTAACTTGCGGAACCATTCGAAGGCCACCCCCTTGAGGGTGCCAATGAACAGCTGAGTGAGAATGGCATCGTTCCCTATAAGGAATCCGGTCTGCGCCATGAAGTAATAAATGTGATGCGAGGGCGAGCCCTTGCCGTTGAATTGCACCAAGCTAATTGGCTTGAACTTCGCCGGGTATGGGACTGTATCCCATTCGACAGGATAGGGTCGGACCACCCCCAGCTTGTTCATGTTCTGCTGAAGCTTGAGTGCGTTGAGTTGGTTTTGGAACTCGTCGTACCTCTTTTCGTGGGCGCTACCCCCAGTATGCGACGTCCCTAGCGACGTCTTGGAAGAGTAATCGGATTGTGGATTACTGTTATCTTCCGTCTCAGTCACTGGACGATGGGGAGGTACCCACTCCTTATCCCCTGTTCGCCGGGGTAAGGTGCGCTGGGCTCTCTTCTTCTTCTTCTTCTTGTTCAAAAGTTGTTCCATCATCTCCCTCAGGGAATCTATGGTCGCTTGTTGCTCTTCGAGTTTCTGGGCGACCGTCTGCTCATGGGCGAGTTCAGTCATGTGTACCCTTGCCAGCGTGTCCTGACTTGAGCACGAGGTTTGAGACGTAGCTGCCGCCGAGTGAACCTCGTCTTCGCCGTAGGTGGGAGGTGCTAAGGTGGAGTAATCAAACCCAATGCTTACCCCTCTGCGACTACGTGTATGCTGGTATATGTCGCCTTGTCCATGTTGAACAAGGCGAGGATTAGGCCCCAGGACGGAGACCGAATCTGGAGAGTCGGAAAGTGCCGCCTTACCCTTGTCCGTCATGTTGATTGTAACGGACGGGAGCTCTAGGTCGCCGGCAGTGCGTCCTTTTTTGTGACGACGCTTTTGACGGGAGGGCCTTGGTCGAGAAGACTGTCGAGAAAGTCTCTCAAACACCGAAGGCCTCGTCGTTCCTATGCATTGGCAGTCGGCAAGTACTGTGTGGATGAGCCTTTCGCAATGGCACTGAGGATTCAGCTCATGTATGGTGCGTTTGCGGGTTAAGTATTCCCGGAGGTCCTCTGTGGGCGGTTGGTGACAACCCCCAGCATCAGAAGGATCGCCCGGGTGATTGCACGAGAGAGCCTTAGATGTACTCTCTGGTGCACGCTGAGTGGAGCGTTTTGGTATTGGAGTTAGGCGATATCGCCTTGACGGGCGAGTTTTCGCGTTTGGGCGAACTCCAGTATGTAGGCGAGTTTCAACTCTTCGCTTTAACGGGCGGGTTCGTGAGGTGTCGCCTACTTCTTTGCTTTTACATTTATCCGCCAAAGGGCTATGGCGAGGCTCGCCAGCCCTTGGGGATTCGCCTATTCGGGTAGGATCGCTTGCTCGGGGTGGTTTATTCGCATTAGGGATGTGACCTGAGAAGCGAAGTCTTCCTGAGCGAGCGGCCCCATCCTTCTCGGTCGGCGCTCCTGATTTGGAGGGCCTTCCGACGTCGGGCAAGTT
>NC_033795.1:70589665-70594896 GCF_001876935.1 Asparagus officinalis | reverse complement strand
CACGGGCTGTGGCAGTGTAATCTGTGTCGGAATGAACCGGCGTTTCCTCCAGGACAGGTGTCTGCGGGGGTCGTTTGGTGACCCATCTGGCAGGCCCTTGTCCCTTGCTCTCGATCTCTGGCTTGGCCTTGATCGATTCTGAGGGAGCGGGTTCCCCTGATGAGACTCGGGTAGAACCCTCAGGTGCAGAGGCTTTGGCCGTTTGAGGTCGGCCTTGGCGCACGACTCCGTGGCGTTTGCGGGACGCATCGCCACTAGAGGAGGAAGAAGACAAGTACTCTTCATACTTGGCTTGGTCGAACTCGATCTCTAGGGACTTCACAGTCGTCCCAACAGCGACTTCGTCGAACTGAGCTACCACCATTTCGTTTGAAGAAACAACTTCTCCCACTGTGGTCGCCATCTTCTGTAGGGTGTAAATTTTGACCTCCCGAAAACAGGGAACTTCGTTTGTATTAATAAGAAGGCTTATTACAAACTAATCAATCGAAATTACAACAGAAGCGGAGGGAAAGCCCTCCTTGTTTAGTGTGGGGACTTTCGGTAGCTACAGGATGCTTCACTCGATGCTCGTGCCGAGTCTGCTTCCCTTGGACGGTTCGGCCGAAGTTGCTGGAGAGCTTCAGTACGTAGTAGAAGCTCAGGTTGATGGAGTTCGAGTCTCCGAGTTCGACGGCGATTAGGGCCCGGAACTGAGAGGAGATGCTACGGTGCAAAGGTTATGCAAAGAGCTTGTCGTCGACTCTTGTGGGAGTCGAGAGGTGATGGTTCAATTAGCTGATTCAACGATGAGCGAATCGCTGGATGGCTGAGAAACAGCTGAACTTCTTCTTCGTAGTTGGCAGAAGTTCTGAACTGGTGAACTGATCAACCCGTTGAACCCCTTCTTCATGGCCGGAACAAGTTCTTAAATGGTGGAGAGACGGCGTGGTCACTCCTTGAATCGTGAGATGTGACCATGTACTGTCAAGAGATGTCTTGCCGCCCATCTGTACTACGAACGGTCATTCGATGGGGGTGTGTTTCACGTCATGTCACATAGGAGTGGGAAGGCCCCTCCTCGTATGTGAGACAGCGGCTACCCACTACTCGAGTGGATTTGGCCAGCCTACTGTGCGCCGGCGGATCTAGCTCCTGACTTGGACCGTTGAGCTGAGTCGCATTTATGAGCGCGCAGGTTGATTTGGCATCTGTCCGATCACTTGTACTATGAGCGGCCACTCGATGGGCCTAGAGTACTGTGCTCTCTCTCTCTCTCTTTAGGTCGAGAGAGGTGGGAAAGCGGGTTCCCAATATTCGAGTGGGTTTGGACAGCTCGCCGAATACCGGCGGATCCAGCTCTTGACTCGGACAGACGAGGTAAGCTGTATTTATGAGTGTTCAGGTCGACTCGACACCTGCCCGATCACTCGTACTGTGAGCGGCCACTCGACGGGCCTAGAGTACCGTACCTTCTCTCTTCTGGTCGAGAGAGGTGGGAAAGCTCGCCTCAGCACGTGGGGTAGCAGATATCTAGCTATACTGGCAGCTTTGAGGTTTGCTGGTGAATTTGACTTCAGACTTGGTCAGGCGAGTTGTGTTAAAAGGTGAATTCCCGTGGCTTAGGCGAATTGTATGGGCGACTTCTCCTTGCAGGCGAATTTCTTGCAAGCTCACAAAGGTATTTTTTACCGTCTACACTTTCGAAGGCTTTTTCTTTATGAAAAGTTCTCCAAGATCTGCCAATTTTCCTCTAAAATTCATGGTCTAATGTTCAATTGGATAGCACCTCACCCTTAGATTTCAAATCCTCTCAAATAAAGACCCTAGACTTCTATTTAAAGGTTTTTGTCGCCGCATTTTTTGATAAGATTAAGTGTTTTGACGTTATCTGCAGTTAATAACCACTCAGACATACTTAAGGATAGCTTCAGAACAGTTGGGGAGGTCCTGAGACGAAAGAATTCTGATAAAACATTGAGATTCTCATTTTGGGAAGTTTTAGGAAGCCAAATACGTCGTGGTGGCTCGGAGCTATGCGAGCCACCATTTGGTGTCTTGCATGGGTGCGGGTCACCATTTGGTGACTCACATAGGTGCGGTATACGTATACGTCAAAAATACTTGAAAATGGGTCGAAATGCCCATAAATTGGCCAAACGGCTCATCACACGTGCGAGTTAATAAATGGTGGTTTGCACGTGTGCGAGTCACCATTTGGTGACTCGCGTGGGTGCGAGTCAGCACATGAGTTCTTGGGTTGACTTCTTGATTTGGTACGGTCTGACTTGGCTTGGTTCGATCGGTTCGAACTGGGTTTAGTTTGGGTTTGGGGTTATCTCCAACACTTAGTCATTTTGAGATTTCAAAAGAACTCGAGCTTATGTGTTTTCCACGTTTTTCAACTGTTGGAAAAGTTCTTTGAGTTCGTTCGTTTTCTTTTTCGATCAGACCTCTCCCATTCCCACACCCTCTTCGTTGTTCATCGCCCTTACCTCGTGTCCACCGGCGACTTCTTTGAATTTCTGTTCGAGCTAGGTTTTCAAGCTCGAAATTTGTCGGGTTTGAGAGGGTTTGATGCACTCTTCTTTTGTGTGTCGCCTTGTGCTCACGACAGGTAAGACAACCTCCATTGCTTGCTTTAATTTCATGTGGGATGACTGAATTATGAAACCCCTCTTTTGTGATGAATTTAGGGTTTCAAATCTTGGGTTCCTGATTTCTTGAATTTGTGCATGACTGAAGTTCTTTAAGACTTGTAATAATGGCTGAAACTCTTCCTCTAGACCTAGGGTTTTAGATTGAAAATCCAATTCTTGATTTGTCTGATCCCCTACCAGACCCGAGGTCTTAATTCTTGACTTTGTGCTTGGCTAATATTCTTTGAGACCTATGATCATGACTGATCCCTTATATACACGAATTTAGTCTAACTTAGGCTAGTGATCTTTGGGGTTTTAGCCATATATGAGAATCAGATTTGTAGGCACGTCGAGTTTTCTTGTTTGGCCACGTGAATATCTTGAACCAAAACTATGAGATATTTGGCTTGATTTGAGCTGTCATGGGTTGAAACTGAATCCGCATCAGGTCCACTATGTAGTTTTAATCGGATTCTTAACCGATAAATCCTATTTCATAGAATAGGATAATCTTCCATTTGTACTAGCTTGCTACTTCTCAACCTCTAACATAATCGAATTGTTAACACTTTTTTGCAGATATGTCACCTAAGAGATCCCGCGTCACTCGAGGTCGTTCGGCGACTAAGTCACCCGAGCCGACATCGTTCAGTTGCACAGGTATAACTTCATCACCTCTCTTATTTTTTCATGAATATAATATTCATATATCATGCTGCATGTTGCATCCCTGTTTTGTTCTCCTTGGTGAGGCAATTGGGAAGAGCCGCCACTCTCCTTTGTAGGAGTGGACGCTTCACAAGACATGTCTTGCTTGGTCAAGGTGTGTCTGAATTAACTTTGGGTGATTTCCTACTGCGCTGTATTCCGGAGGGCGGGTATATTATCGCATTGTTCGTGTGACAATATATCCCGTACTTCGTGTGTATAGCACAGTTCTTAATCGTCACGCCTAGTTAATAAGCCCCCTATTTTATTCTCTTTAAAAAAAATTCATTATGAATTTATATCTCGTATGATGTCCCTATTTTACTCTTCTTAGTGAGGTAATTGGGAAGAGCCGCCACCCTCTTTCGTGGGGGTGGACGTTTTATAAGACGTATTTCGTATGGTCAAATCACGTTTTGGGGCATATGGGGTGATCTCATGTTGTGTCGCGTTATGTGGGCTAGGGTATGTTCTTGTGTTATTTGCATGGTAATATGCCTTGTCCTTTACGTGCACGATGTGATTGAGATCGTCTCACCATTTATAAGGTCGTGACTCTATCTCACAACTCATGAAATGAGTTTAACGCTTGTACTGTCTCAACATAGGCATTTATGACCGTGTCAAATAATCATATATTGTTTTCCTCAGTTAATTTTCCCTCGAGGGCACTCAATTCTCTCAGAGTGGAAGGTCCCTCTGGTGAGGCTTATGCCTCCACTGATGAGCCCATCACTGTACTGACGGGTCCTCAGTTTGCCCCAGATGCACCGGAAGAGCTTCCGCGACTAATATAGAAGGGAGAACGTCATACGTTGAGGCAACGGATTACGGATGTGCCTTTAGTGAAGGACCCAAGATGTACACATCTGTTGAGAAAGCCGGAGTATTTGTTTGGTGACTTTATCAAAGATCTGACTGCTGCGTCTCTCGGAGCGGAACAATGGCTGCATCATGATGACGGCGACCATCTATACCTCCCTCCAATTCCCCATCACTGCTCGCTTAAAGAATTATGATGCCAGGCTGTCTCGCGGGAAATGTCATGGGGGTTAACAGAGGAACATGATCGCGTTCATTGCGGATACATCAACCATGGCGTGATTCCTGGATCAAGTGATCAGAACCGGATAATAGGGCTACATACGGGTGTTTTGGGATTGAGTGACCCACCCAGAGGTGAAGTCTTCACCGTTGCCAACACTGTGAAGAATCGGCTCGCGAATTTAGGTCGAGAGAAGCCAACAACCGGTCATTGGTGTTTTGGTTGGGTACATTCGTCGGATAAGCTTTGGTGGACTCGCTTAAGCCCTTACATCCTGGACCAGTTCGATGTTGAATTGAAGGCGAGTGGTCTATATGAGGCAGTCCGCGCCACTACTTATGGACTGACGATCAGTGTTCCCTATTTCCTAGCATTGTTAGAGATTTACAACTCCAACACCAACACATTTTTGACCAAGCATAGGGAGTTAGGGTTGGCGTTGCACGAGATGCATAAGGTTTGAGGACTCCCAATAGGCAACATGATTTATCAGGAATATTTTCCTTCCGATCGGGAGCTGTAGCAATTAAAGTTGCAGACGCCAAATTGCTATGACACTTTTTGGGATCTCACCTGCCACTATTATATAGCCTTGGCAGGTGCTGATCCGTTATCCAAGAAGCCGCGACCGTAGATAAGTCTGAAAAGGTTTGCGGATTACTTGTTCAAGAATCTGGATAGCAGTTTGGGTGAGGCGATATATGGATTAACACCGTTGACTCCTTCAGAAGTAAATGACCTAATCCGCAAGTCTAATGCCCCGTCCTACACTGCAGCTGGCATTGAAGCTGACTTTCCTACTGGAACCAAATTCCAAACATCTTTATGGCAAGCGGTGAAGCCGATCCAATCCTTGA
>NC_033795.1:70583387-70585843 GCF_001876935.1 Asparagus officinalis | reverse complement strand
GGCTCGGCCTTGGCCGAGCCACCTTGAGGTGGCTCGGCCACCGAGCCACCTCAAGGTGGCTCGGCTAAGGCCGAGCCGCCTTGAGGTGGCTCGGCTTTGGCCGAGCCCCCGCGGGCGGTGTTTTCCGACTTTTTCGAGTCGTTTTCCGTTGTTTCCGGTTCTGTCCGTGATTCGGTTGATTGAGACTCTGATTGGTTGATCTGATTTGGCAGTAAGTTGGATTCCTGATTTGGCAGTAAATCCGCTTCTGAGTTCGAGTCCGAAATTGATCTTGATTCGATCGTGATTCGTCCGAGTTTCCCCTTGGTTGGATGGCTCGTTGATTCCTCAACTCATTAGCTTGATTCTGCACGCGGGTGGATGCATTCCGTCGCTTCTGTGCGATTCGTCGATCTCGTCGCCTCGTTGGTTCGTCGGTTTGTGCCGAGCTATGCTAGGGGACCTATAAGCAATTTTATATGCCTACAGATACCCCCTCCAAAGTATTTCAGTCTCGTTCTTTTATAGAAGAGTCTGGGATACTTTGGATATGATTGTCCCTACCTTCAGTCGGTATAACGGGACCTCGGAATGGCTTCTGTTCTTGACTCCTTCAATTCTCCAGGCTTTTCGGTGCTTTGTCGAAAGTCTGTAAGAGTTCCGGTGCTGCATTTATTGTCTGACCGTTTGTCGGAATTTTCTGAACTTGAAGTCGATTCCTTTGAGCTGACCATTGATTGTGGCGTCGAGTCTTTATGCACAACGCGTTGTCCGGCGTAGTGTGGTTGAGTTATCCTTAAGAATATTTATAAACAATATTCTCCAGGAACTTCTCAAACCAAAAATAGGGAATAGTTTATACTCATATACCTTATTGGAGTATTAAGAAGCAGTTTATACTCGTATACTTTTCGGAGTGTTTTTGTGCCTAAATGAGCTGAACCGGCTTAAAATGAGCCAAAAAAGGCAGTAAATCGGCTCAAAAAATCCTCCAACTCCTCCGAACAAATGGGAGAGGGGTGAGTGAATGATGGACTGAACCGTCGCTCGATTTGAAGTCGTTTCGATGCTCGGTTCGGCTTCAATTTGGATTTTGGTTCGAACTGGGTCCGGTCCGGTTCGGTTCGGTTTGGTTCAACCCGGTCCACCTTATATAAAGGGGGTCTTTTTCTTTTCTTTTTCTTCACCCTAGGGCCGGCCCCCCCTTTTGCCTCCTTTTTGAATTTCTCTTCCCTCGAGCCTCCGTTCTCCCTCAAAACTCGATCTTCGTCTTAGATTCATCCTTCCTTTTGATCCTTGACTGAGAAATCCCTCGAAACTTCCATATTTAGACTTTCCTTCGAGCCCCTCGAGCGCGTGGTTCGAGCACTTCCAAGATCTAATTTTTGTCGGATCCTCGAGCTTCCCCTCAGGTATATCTCCATAATCTTGATCTATTTCATGTTTGATCTAGTGTATGGAATAGCGGGATCGCATATAAGGGTTGAGGGAGTGATTTGATGCCTCAAGCTCGCCTTTTTAGGGGATAAAAAAGTGATTTTTATTTCTAGATCTGACCTCTTGAATTTTTTGTAGGCCATTATGTCGCGAGTATCGAGAGGTCGTTTTCCTGCTGCATCGGTTGATGGCGCGCCTCCCTCATATGCTGGTGAGCAATTTTTTGACCTTTTTCGAAAATTTACAAATTAGTCCTCTTTTTTCTGGATATTTGCAAATTGGTCCATTTTACCCCCCGTTGTTCTCCTTGGTGAGGCAACCGGGAAAGGCCTTGGTTCTCCTTGGTGAGGATCGACGCTTTATGGAAATTTTGCAAATTAACCCTCTTCTTCTGAGAATTTGCAAATTAGTCCTTTTACCCCATTTTGCTCTCCTTGGTGAGGCGATCGGGAAAAGCCTTGATTCTCCTTGGTGAGGATCGACGCTTTAAAGATGGGTTTTGCTTGGTCAAAACCACATCTCATAATAAAGGGGGCGTTTTGACGCTGCATTGTGCTTTATAAGGCAGGGATATATTGTCGATATACCCTATCTTATAAATGCGCAATGTGGCCAAATCGTCTCGCCCTTTATAAGGCAATGACTCTATCTTACCAATTTGTAAGATGAATTCAATTTCCTTTTATATCTGAAATTAACAAACACTTAACTGCTTGTTTTCAGTGGAATATCCTTCCGGAGCTTTTTCATCGCATGCGGTGAATGGACGTCGTGATGAGTATTATTCAACATCTGATGACTTTTCGCCCATTCCGCTCACCTCCCAGTTTGTTCCGGGCACATCGCTGGAAGTTGTCCAAGTGGTGAAGGAAGGTGGACATCAAGCCCTTCGCCAGCTGATCACAGATACGCCTCTCGTGCAGGATGCCGGTTCCGTTCAGTCTCTTAGGAAGACTGACTTCTTGTTTGGTGACTCTACCAGGGATCCCGATGCGGCCTTTATTGAAGCAGAGCAGTGGCTTTACCAGACTGGCAGTCGT
>NC_033795.1:70563547-70582387 GCF_001876935.1 Asparagus officinalis | reverse complement strand
AAAGAGGTTACAAGACTAATGTTTAGGAAGTGTTGGTAGAATTTTCACTAAAAAAGTGAAGAAAGATAATTCATTAGCTATAAGCTCACCTTTCAAAATTTTAATGTTTCTTCACCTTTTTTAAACAGCTAGCCCTGCAATACAATCCTTTGATCATTTGTTTTAGGCATGTTTACATCACAAGTTTTTTTCCTATTAATTCGATATATATACTCTCACTTATTATTTATTTTCATATACATGTAGCATTTATTTAACCAGGTGGTTGTATAGTGGTTTAAACTGATACATATATAGAAATAAGACTAAACTTTGTATTAGACAGTTGGTTAATAGCTTATAGTTATAAGAACACTCAATTAAATGTACATTCTAATTACAAATCTGTGTCATAGTTATAAACAGATATGTGTACATACTCATTATGAAAGTGATAGCATGTGTAATTTCAAAAGATGAAAACAAATCAAGCCAATACAATTCTTTACACACGTATGTAATTTATGTTTGTACCAATGCTTTTTAGTAAATTTAAAACTCTTACATTTATTAAAAAAAATTAAAGTTTGACAACAAGAATGATATATACGAACAATCTGTTTAGTAGTTTACATGTGACTATAAATTGTCATAATACATGCGATAATTAGAATCAGATATTATAACTCACTTTCTCCACCATGCATATATCTGCCAAAGAAATAATCTATCTATTACAAAATATTCCAACATGAGTTGCATGCAATCTCTAACATAGTTTATCAAAAATTCATTTGCAACTATATATACGATAGAATTTCAGAAACGTGGACTGCCACATGCGCATATCTTGCTATGGCTTCATGAAGGTAACAAATATCTGACACCTGGTTTGATTAATAAGATCATTAGTGCTGAGATTCCGGATGAGAAAGAAGATCCAATTGGGTATGCAGCAGTTGGTCAATATATGATGCATGGACCATGTGGCAGTATGTCTCCACATTCAACATGTATGAAGCATCAAAAATGTTCAAAGAGGTTTCCAAAAAAATACATTTCGGAGTCAATTATTGATGATGGAGGTTTTCCTATTTACCGAAGAAGGGAGGATAATAGTAAATGGATAGAGAAAAATGGAACAAGATTGGATAATGGTTATGTCGTACCGTACAACCGAAACTTGATAGTTAAATATCAATCTCACATTAACGTAGGGTGGTGTAACAGAGGAAGATCAATCAAATATTTATTTAAGTATGTCACAAAAGGACCAGATCATGTTTCTATTTCTATTCACAAGGGAAACAATGATGGATCCTCAAAACTAAAAGAATTAAACCGAGATGAGATACAACACTATCTTGATTGTAGATATGTCTCAGCACCGGAAGGCATATGGAGGATATTTGGATTTGATATTCATTACAGAACTCCAGCAGTAGAGAGGCTACCATTTCATCTCCCGGATCAGGAATCAATTATTTTTAAAGATAATGATAATCTAAATGACATTTTGAATGATATTGGATCAAAGCAAACCAAGTTCAATGGTTGGATGGAAGCAAACAAACTTTATCCAGAGGCAAAAACTCTCACATATGCTGAATTACCAACTAAATTTGTATGGAAGATAGATGAGAGAAGATGGAAACCAAGAGAGAAGGGGCGAAGTGTTGGTCGATTAGTTTACGCCCATCCTTCTTCGGGTGAAAGATTTTATCTCCGTTTATTACTAAATGTAGTGAGAGGTCCTACAAGCTATGCCGAAATAAAAACCAAAGATGGAATTCAGTATGGAACCTTTAAAGAGACATGTGTTGCTCTTAGATTGTTGGATGATGACAATTGATGGCAATTAGTCATAGAGGAAGCATCTTATTTTTCCTCAGGGAGACAACCGAGACATTTATTTGCACAAATCCTTTTGTTTTGTGAAATTATCAATCCTAAAAAGCTATGGGAAGATAATTGGGTGTATTTATCAGAGGGCATTCTTGAAGCTCAAATTAATCTACTACAGTACCCTAATTTGAAATGATAGAAAATCAATTGTAAAGCCATGCCTTGGCAGAAATACAATATCTCCTACTACAAAATGGTCAATGTCTTTAGATGTTTCAAGGTATGCCACTTCCTGATCCAGTTTTAATTCAACAATGTAAGGAGAAGATTATAAGTGAAGAGTTTAACTACGATAGAGAAGAATTGAGAAGGGAGCAAGAACAGTTGTTTCGGGGTCTCAATGAGAAGCAAAAAAAAAAAATATGATGCTGTCATTCACTCTGTAGATAGTAAAACAGGAGGATTTTACTTTCTCTACGGACATGGTGGGACAGGAAAGACTTATGTTTGGAAGTCAATTATCACTAGACTTTGATCCGAGGGGAAAATAGTACTTGCAGTGGCATCATCGGGTATTGCTGCTCTTCTTTTACCTAGAGGGAGAACATCACATTCAAGGTTCCAGATTCCAATTAAACTGAAAGAAACATCTACATGGTGGTATTAAACAAGGAACACCTGAAGCAAATTTACTAAAACAAACAGCTTTAATACTTTGGGATGAGGCACCAATGATGCATAGACACGCATTTGAAGCGGTGGATAGAACTTTGAAAGATATATTAGGCAAAGACAATCCTACGTTGTTAGAGAAACCATTCGGAGGATTGACTGTGGTGCTTGGGGGTGATTTTAGACAAATTTTACCAGTTATTCCAGGAGGTAGTAAACATGATATTATTCATGCTTCCATTAGCCGATCCAAACTTTGGAGTGAATGCAAAATATACAAATTAACAAAGAATATGAGAATTCGACAATGTTCATCAAATGAGAATGAAATGAGCATACCAGAATTTAGTAAATGGGTTCTAAATATTGGAAATGGCAGTGCTAAAGAAGATTGTTGCGAATTGCAAAATATGGATGGAACTATTGATATTCCACACGAGTTTATCCTTCATCCAACTAAAAATTCAGTTGAGGATATTATTTCATCTACCTACCCAAACATAGATGAAAACTTTCAAAACACTACATATCTAGAAGAAAGAGCAATATTAACACCAAGGAATGAAACTGTTGATATTGTGAACAATACAATCCTGGAAAAAATTAAGGGACAAATTTCAGTTTACCTTAGTTCTGATTCCCTTTGCCCAACATCTCCTAACATGCAAGAAAATGAGGTAAACTTTCCAACCGAGTACCTGAATTCGCTAAAATTTCCAGGAATCCAAACCACGAGATAAAACTTAAAGTTGGGACACCAATCATGCTTCTACGCAACTTGAATCCAAGTGAAGGCTTATGCAACGGGACGCGGTTGATCGTCACCCAATTGCTAAAATGGGTGTTTGAGGCCAAAATTATAAGTGGAAGCAACATTGGATCAAAACATTTTATCTCAAGAACCGTAACAACAAATACAGATTCAAAGTCGACATTTCGCATGAAAAGAAGACAATTTCCTATTAGACCATGTTATGCAATGACCATAAATAAAAGCCAGGGACAAACACTACAACATGTTAGTCTGTATCTACCGCAACCCGTTTTCACACATGGTCAGCTATATGTTGCTATTTCGAGAGTGACATCACCAAAAGGTCTAAAAATTCTCATTGAAAATAATGAAATGAACACTAAAAGTGTAACAGAGAATGTAGTGCATAGAGAAATATTCAACAACTTGGTAGAAGGTATATCATGTATATCTTTATTGTTATCTATAATATAATATAATATAATTGCATTAAACCGTTATTTGTTTCATTAGTTTCATTCATACTGATGAATTGACAGTTTAAGTAGGATGTTGAAGGATAAATATTTAATAAAATTTTATGTGCCGGTGAAGGACAAGAAGAATGAGTATTTCTAAATACATAGCGATAAAGGATCTGAACACGGGAGTAAAAGAACCAGTCATTAAAGCTCGAGTGACAAGCTTATGGGAAAATATAAATGTCATATCACTTCAAAATTATGGACTACTACTTACTCTTTTGGATGAAAGTGTAAGACATATTTACATTCCTTCTAAAACTTTTTATACAGAATGATCTCTTATAGTTATAAAATATTAATATTTATGTACTATATATATATATATATATATATATATTTCATATGAGATGATTATTTTAAATTTTTACAGGATACACACATTCACGGTAGCATTAAAACAACTGAGATGTCAATGTTTCAACCAATGATAGAGGAAGGAAGGATACATGTCATCTCTAAGTTCTGAGTTATGAATTCCTTTGGAAATTATAGGGCAACTGAGAATAAATTCTCAATATATTTTTGCCGTATGACACAAGTTCAAGTACTACAAGAAGACAATGACAATATCCCTAGGTACAAGTTCAACTATAAACCATTCAATGAGCTTTATAGAATGAAAGGAAACAAGACTTATTTGGCAGGTAAACTTTTATTATAATTTTTGTATCATGATATAGTTCAATACAGATTATGCAACAAACTTAATATAACTTATGTCTCTTATGTTTGCTTATTTCAATTTCAATACAGATATAATTAGGTTTGTAAAAGATATATACCCCTTGGAGCAAACTATCATTTCTGGAAAGCCAGGGACTAGGAGAGCCTTAAAACTAATCGATGAAGAGTGAGAGTTATCTTATACATCACCTAAAACTAATCGATGAAGAGTGAGAGTTATCTTATACATCACCTAATCCAACTGTTAATTGTATTTACTTATGCTTGACACTAAAACTTATTATCTTTTATACAAATCAGAAACACAGAATGCACTGTTACTTTATGGAACCAAATTGCAACAAATCTAGAGAGCGCACTGATAGATCAAGATCCAAACAACATGGTTATGGTGGTCAGTGGAATCTTTGTTACTAATTTTAGAGGTAAGATGAACAATTATACATGTCATAAATAATTTCTTTCATCAATACATAAGTAAAGAGGATTTTAGAGGTAAGATGAACAATTATACATGTCATAAATAATTTCTTTCATCAATACATAAGTAAAGAGGGTACTTTACGCATAACTTTGCACATAAAATTTCAGGCAATAATTCTGTGTCATCAAGCACGGCGACCAAAATCTACGTGAACATACTTGAACAAAGAGTATTGGAATTATCTCAGAGGTAATTTTAGTATCTATATATTTTTGACATACGTAATTAAATTATATATGTACTGGCATATGATTTCTGAGCATATATACATAGGTACATGGAGTTGGAAACACAGATGCAGCTAATAGAGACACTAATTAATCACAAATCAAAGCAGAAATTTCTTGAAACACCATCTGCATCTTTGAGCGATCTTATTTTATTCAATGATCCAGAAACCGCTGAGGTAATAAAGATTTTAAAAGATGGCCTATCAGTTATGCAAACTTATTATCTGTTCTATAGCTAATATTCATCTTTGTAATTTAAAGGAATATTTCTTTATATGCAATGTGAGAATCAATACTATAATGGATAACCAAAAATGGCGCTATCGCGGATGTCCAAATTGTTTTAGAAAAACAATTGATGCGGGAGATACATTTTGGTGCGCAAAGTGTGACATAGAGGTATTTGCAGAAAATAGGTATGTGTAAATTTACAATATGATCCACAAATACATACCACAGAATGACTTTGATAATAACTGTTTTGGAAATTTTTTTTACAGCTATAGGATAACTATGGAAGTTCAAGATGAATCTGTGAAAACTACTTTCGTTGTTATGAACAAGGAAGCTGAAAAATTGGTGAAAATACCGGCTCAAGAGGTTGCACGAACAATTAAATATGTGAGTACATCTTCCTCTTAAAGTATTTTGAAACTCATTTTAAAACACATTCAGTATGTGCCTAAAAAATATTTATTCATTGATCAGGTTAATGGTAGAGAAGTTTTCCCGGAAGTGATAAAAGCCATATGTGGAAAATGTATTAAGGTTCAGGTAAAACTAACGCGATATAATTTCGTGGAAGGTAATGAAGGTTTCATAATAAACAAAGTAATAGAGGAAACTTCAGACAGTTCGGGGGCAATTGAATTTAACTCTACAAGTCAGGTAACAATTTTCAACATATTATTTATATAATAACAACTTTGTAAAGCATGTATCTATAAACTTACCTCTTTACATTTATATATATATATATAGGAATCTGTAGATGCATCGATCATTAATTTACTTGAGGATGCGCCTCCACCGACTCTGCAACCAATAGCATCTACTAAATCTGTAGTCACACCTATGCATGCACTGTTATTGGATATAAAGTCAGAGAAAGTTTACAACAAAACAGCGCTAAAAATAGCAAATATGGATAAAGAATCAAATGAGCAGAAAGCACGTTCATCTAAAATACATCAAGTGCAAGTTGATGTGAACTTATTGTTCATTATAATTATTTTAATTTTTTGTAATCCAAAGGCTTACGATAAGTACAAAACCAATGCCTAAGTATTAAAACTATTAAGTTATTAAATTATTTCTTATATTTCTCATATGCAGATAACAAGAGGAAGCGAAGTAACAAAGCAAAAGGGAAAGAGAATGATGCAGTAGACTGAAATGAATCTTGGCAACTAGAATCGTGACTTTAAAAGGATCAAAACCTACTCAATGAAAAAAGAACCTTGGGAGATAACAACCAGTGATGTTTCTATTTGAAATCTATATTACTAATATGTGTGACTTATGAGTAGAAACTCTAATTATGTTGACATTTCGTACTTATATAGTTCATACTTCTTTTTGTTCATTTATTAACATACATGAACATCATTATTTGCATTATATCTACTACTAATATCATTATTATGAAAAAGAGGATAAAATGGTTTACATTGCTTGAAGATGTGAACCACGTGCATTATATTCTTTCTAGATTTTTCTCAAGTGAACCACTATAAGGCAAAAGCACCGCATGGACAAATCTAAAGTAAATCTACTGATTAAAAAGATTTAGCAAAGTTTGTCATATTTCTTTAAGACTATATGCAAGAGTATATACCAAAAACTGATTAAAAAGATTTAGCAAAGTTTGTCATATTTCTTTAAGACTATATGCAAGAGTATATACCAAAAGACCAATATGGATAACATAAGAAGATATCATGAACCACAACCTAGGGAGACACACAAGCACAAATACATATGAACGCATGCAAATGCAAGCCCTCACACGCGAGCACAACATATGGACACACAAACAAGCATATGAGAAATGATGAACGCATAAAGTGTCAGGTCAAATTGTAGATTTAACAACAAAACTTGGATTGATGGTGAGTTCAAAACAGGGATACGACAATGAGTCATTTTGCAATTAACCCAATTTAGAAAGAAAGAAAGCCCACCATAGTTCAAACTACAAAATATCACCTGCCCAGCCATGGTATGGTCTTTTTCACTTGGACCGCAGCATGAGCAGGCATTACATATCTGCGAAGAAAATTCCAATAACAATTAATAAGAAACCTAATTAACGAAGCTGCAGAAAAGAAACATCAATTATTACTTGATTTTAAATATAGTAACAGGAGATGAAAGTAAGCAATCATAACAATGTGATAGAAATATCTGAGGCACTTAAGTTAGATCAAGATCCCTCAAATTTGGAGTTGAGGTATGAGAATTAAGAAGGCATATTTATCAAGTATAAAACTAATCTATTAACACTACCAGTCATCATAATAAGCATAAACCCTAATCTATTAACACTAGCGTAGAACTAAAATCAAGAAACCTACAATAAAATTGCCCATGTTCATTAAACCTAATCTATTAACACTAGCGTAGAACTAAAATCAAGAAACCTACAATAAAATTGCCCATGTTCATTAAATAATGGGTAAATTTCACCCAAAAAAATCCCCAATAATATGGGGTGTTTCCCATTACAGGCCCCAACACTTTGTTTTTCCCACTAAAAACAAACACGTTTCCCAGATAACATCAAAATTGCCCCTCAGGCCAAAAAAAAAAAACCATTTTCATTCATTTCAAAAAAAAATTCTGTCAGAAACAAACCTTCATTAAACAATTCATCTGTGATAGATTGGATAGCAAACATTCATTGAGGAAGCCTTTAATGCCTAAACAAAAAACATAACTTGCAACAATATACAATAAATCCATACAATCAATTATTACAAATCAAAGGCCACTATAAAGAACAAAACAATACAAAACAAAACAAACCAAAAACAAAAAAAAAACAAAAAAATTAAAAAAAACAGTTCATGTTTTATCACGGATGCTCGACAACATATTAGCTAAACTGCATGTCATAACATTTAGATGTAATATTTTTTCCCAGTTTGAGTATATTTGAGTGAAATTAGAGCAAGATATGATTGTGGCTTACATTAAAACCGAAATAAGTAAATTACCAGATAGTCGAAGGGAAATAAGAATACAAAATTTAAATAATTCAGAATTAATAAAATTTATCTTTAATATATAGAACAAATTCTGAATAATGAAAACTGCTTCAAATCTATATGTAGGCGTATAAAACTGCCTATACGTCCCTTAACACAACTCGGCACGGTGATTCGACAAATCAACGAACCATCTGGTGACGTATCTAAACACGATCGTTTGTCCACAACACCGAAGCCAAGTGACACGCGGCGAAGCGGATTAACGAGGCTACGAGACTAACGAACCGCACGCAAACAACGGAATAAATCCACTCGCATCCGGAATCAAGCTAACGATTCGGTGAGTCAACGAGTCATCCAACCGTAGAATGGATTCGAACTCGAACACCGAAGCGGGTTTACTGCTAAATCAGGATACGGACTATCAAATCAGAGTTCAGATCAATGACGAAGCTCGGATAAACCGATAAACCGTGAAAACCGCGAAACCGGACAACGGACGACACGGCGAACACCCGGGCGACTCGGCCAAAGCCGAACCACCCAGGTGGCTCGGTGGCCGAGCCACCTCGGTGGCTCACCGAGCCACCTTGAGGTGGCTCGGTGGCCGAGCCACCTCTAGGTGGCTCAGCGGCCACCAAGGTGGCTCGGCCACCACCGAGCCACCTGGTGGCCGAGCCACCAGGCAGATCTGGGCCCAGATCTCATTTTTGAAGGGTTGGAATTTTGGAGCCGAAACTCTGCTGGATTGAGAACTCACCTTCGGATTTTCAAAGCTTTGAAGACTTGGACATTTTCAGATCTGGTTCTTGGTGAGCATCCACGTCAAAAAAGGTAGGAGTTCGAGAGAGAGAGATCAGATCTGAGATCCACACGATAATGCTCCGGATCAAAACTTGCTTTTTGATCCCGAGAAGGCTATTATTTCCTTGGTGAAATAGTACCCCCGGCTGTTATTTCCTTTGTGAAATAGCACCCGTCATACCGTGTAGATCCGACTGGATCAAGATCTTGCGGTGGTCTACGGATTAACCCCGGCGCAGGCGAAGAACCCACACAAGCGAGAGACCGCAAAACAGGATCTCGCGATTTGTTCGACAAAGAAGGAAAGTTGTAATTTTTATTTTTTATTTGATCTTGTTGTAACCGGATCTTATAAAAAGACCGGATCTTTGTAACCGATAAACTGTTAACAAAGTAATCAATGGAATCAATGAACGTAATTTTTCCCGCGAACAATCTGGTGACCACAGTGGGAGACACCGATCTCGCTGCCGAGATCGTTGCGTCGCAGCTGCGGATCTTGATCCCGGTCGAGGAGGAGGTCGAGTATGAATTCGACCAACAAAAGTTCGAGGAGTATCTGTCATCCTCGTCCGGATCCACCTCCCCCCGCAAGTCCAAGAAGTTCTCCTCCAGGAGAAAAGTTCGTTGGTATGAAGAAGTACAGAACGCCAACGAAGCTCTCACCCCAATTGACGCTAAAGTTGCGTCGGGTGAAGTTCCGTCGACCTCCAACCAGGTCAACCCTGTTCTCTCCGATGCCTCCACCGTTGAGGGCGTTGTGACTCTCTCGGAGAGAGCCCTCCAGAGGCGACGTCAATGCCTGGCGCGACAACTCGCAAAGGCGATGGAGTCCACTGACAGAATCTGCTATCACGCGGATCTGAAGAACAGGAGAGGCAAACAGCCTCAACCATCGATGAATAGTAGCTCTTCTAAGCTGCCAACGAATAAATGGGTTCGTGTCAAACGGAATCGTTCGACACTCGAAGAGCGCATTCACAAGCGCCGCAATGTCAGCGCAGGCACGGGCTCGAGTCCAAGAAGCTCGTAGAAGACTACAGAAGGAAGTGGCCAAGAAGCCGCCACCAACCCGCCAAGTATGGAGGGCGAAGTCTAAAGCGGCGATTCAGGCTAAGGCACAATCGTTGCAGCCTTCAACGCAAATCCAGCCTCCGGCGAACCAAACGAAGTCGCCGGTAATTCCTATAGATACTTCGGGAGATCCCGCGGAATCATCCCGAAGAAGAAGATCAGTTTTGGAGCGTCTCGGTCCAATTCCCGATGAAAGAAGAAAAGCTCCAGTTCAAGAACGTTTGGGCCCGATGAAGAAGCCCCGAACGACTCAACATGCTGGGGGTCGCCGTCACCTCCAACATGACAAAGAGATCAGGGCAGCTAGGCGCACCAATTTGCGCATTGAAGTCTAGGAGCCCGCTGAGAACTCACGCCCACAAAGGCATGTTTCGAGACGCGTGACTTTTGAAAGCCCAAAGAAGGCAGTTCACCCTCAGAAAGAAACATTATCGTCTGATGACGATAGCGTTATACATGAGAAGTCGTGCCAACACACGATAGGTTACTCCGACCTTCAAGCAGACGAGTTGTACTATCGTGCTAGGGGTACGAGTAAAACCAGGAAAAGGAGTCCTCGAGAACAAGAAACTCAATGCCCCTGTTCCAAACTCATTCGGGCAGTATTGTCTGAGTGTAACTGCATCAAGACAGTTCCTAAAAGAGTTTCGGTTTTCGAAAGACTCAGTACCGAAACGCCAAAACCAAGGCCTAGGCATTTCCGACGAAGGAGAACGGTGGTTGAAGACGGAGAATTTCCGAGGGTCACCACTAACATGAACAGCAAAGGGACATCGACACGGGATAATCCCAAGTCGATTCCGGAAGCATCCCGGCGTATAACCCGTCTGCAGTCTGGAGCCATCAAACGAGGAACTTACGGTAGGGTTCGGACAAGATTACCTTCAGAAGATGAAGAATCGGATGCCGGCTCCGCGGTCGCATCAGGTAATACGGTATCCAGCGAGGGACAACCCCGCGAGGTACTTATGATAAGTGCGGAACAAGTGGCCAAGATGCTTGAAGAAGCCATGGCTAAACAACAGGAGAGCTTCAGGTTCGAAATGCAGATGGCCATGCAGAATATGAGAGAAATGCATGACCAACAAATCCAAGCACTGATGAACCAGCAAGGTGAACCAAGTCGTCGTAACCAGGTTCATCAGGAAGATGAGGATACAAATGCAAATGAAGCTCATAATGCCAATCATCCTCCCGTCAATGCAGGGGGTGGTAACGAGAATGCTAGTGAAAACACAGCTGAAAGCTTGAAGATCAAAAACCTCGAGAGCAAAATCAATACGTTGATTTCCGCTCAATAGATGAAGAAGACGGGCATTCCTTGTCCATACCCAAGAGAATGGGAATCAATCCCGTATCCGGCGAAGTTCAATCTAATTAACTTCACACCATTTAATGGGATGGGTTCACCCACTCAGCATTTGATTTACTTCAAATCACACTTGGGAGTTATCTCTGGTAATGAGCCTCTGATGGTACGGTCCTTCGTTGGCACTCTTCGTGGAGCCGCCTTCGACTGGTATCACCGCCTCAAGCCAGGAAGCGTGAATAGCTGGGACGATATGGAGACTAAATTCATCGCTAACTTTTTCGACGACGACACCGAGATATCCATCGGGTCGTTACTTGACGAGAAACAAAAAGATGGGGAATTGGTTGATACCTTCGTCAAAAGGTTCTGGAACAAGGTGATGAACTGTCGGGACCCGATCACTGAGGAGATCATTCTCCAGACTTGCCACAACAACCTTGCATTGGACGTGTTGGAAGCAATGGGGACATCATCGTCCAAAACATGGAAGGATTTGAAGGTCCGAGGAGAGCAAGCCGAGCGATTCCTCAGAAGGAAAAAGGCGGAAAGAGGCCAACAGGCGACGAATGCTTCACAACCAAATTTCGTCCCACGAGGGAAAGGTAAGGCACATGCTAATGCAGTTGATGCTAATCAAACTTTCCAATTGCAACCTCAGCAACAGCCGCAACAACAAGTACCACAACAATCTCGGTCGCAATAGCAACAACGGCCTCAGAAGCAGAAATCTTCGGAGCCAAGGTTTCCTAAAGTGTACTCCTTCAAAGATGACGAAGTTCCCGACATCTTTAAATACCTGTTGGAAAACAACAAAATCCAGCTGCCGTCGATCGTGGATCAAGAAGGGGCTAGCAAAGTGACGGATCCGAAGTATTGCGCATACCATAGAGCGGTCCATCACCCTACCAAGTCGTGCTACCATCTCAAGGATAAAATCCAGGCGTTAATTGATGTAGGCGTCATAACCCCGAAATCATCCAAGAATGTCGGAGCAAATGCAGTATCAATCAGCTTTGGATCGGTGCCCACAGCATGGTTTAAACCAGAGCGCATCACCAAAGTAGGAATGAAGACGGTGAACGACGACCCACATGGACAGCACCAAAAAGGACTTGTGCCACACACAGCCCCAAACGGCGAAATCCTCTGGGTTCATCCCGATCTGATTGAAGACGATCAGTGGATGACCTCCACGACCAAAAAGGGTAAAGGCAAGTCCTGCAATGCGACCTCCGCGATCTTCGATGAGGATGGTAATGAAGCTCCTACCTTCCCGCTCTCCGAAGAAGAACAAGAAGTGTTTGCCACTAGAAGCGGAAATGAGTATCACTTCAACTATCCATCACCTAGTGATCAGTTAGCTGAGCAGGGGGTGACGAAACGGGGACCAACTAAAACTCTCACGGAGCTGGGGGTGATTACGACTCCTAGACCGGTTGAAGAAGCTCGACGACAACCGGTTGATAAACAGAAAGAAAAGAGGCCCCAGGAGGTTCAGAATCCGAAGCAGTCTCGTTTCAACCGTCCTATTGGAAGAGATAAACCGGAAAGCTCGAATACTCCGCATGTCTTCGATATTATGGCTCAACTGGCTAACATTCCAGCACGGATAACATTGTATGAGTTGCTACGGTTGTCTAAAGAAACCAGGGAAGCCTTGCAAGAAGCCTTGGCCAATTCAGAAGTGTTCCTTACTCGGATCAAGCCGGCACTTGAAGAGGTCCACAGGCACTGTTATCTATGGATTCAACACTAGCGGGTCAAGACCCTTGGGTAAGATCCGGATAAAATGTCAAATGGGTGATTTGAAGACAGAAGTCACATGTTATGTGATCGATGCCGAGACTTCATATAACTTACTATTGGGTCGGCCTTGGATCCATAGTAACGTTATAATCCCCTCCACTCTCCATCAGTGTTTGAAATATGTCGACACTGATAATAAGGTTAGGACGGTGGTCGCGGATAAGCAACCATTCAAAGGGTATGAGAATTATTTCACTGATTCTCTCCTTTATGGTAACGAATCCGATACTGAGTCATCAGCCCATGGCACGGACAGCGGAGAAGAGGCTGATACCGAAGCCGGATTTGATTACAATGGAGGTTATGTTTTAAACGACATTGTACCCTTTGTAATCAACCTTGACGATGAACAATCGTCAGAGGGCAGTTGTAACTAGCAACTTGCCAATAATAAAATAAATAACGATTTAGAGTACTCTCTGTCTCTTGATGATGTGATAAAAGATTTGTATGATAATCCTGATTTATATATGCCACTTCAATCGTCCTATATAACAAAGAAACACCTCCAGCATTCTTTCGGAATAACCCTGGTCATTCCTACCAAAATAGGAGGCGAAAGAGAAGTGATTTATGGTAAAGGAGAGGGTTTTCCATTACCAGATCATTTCTTAAGGGAAGATGAGAATGATGACAAACCTGGTCAGCATCTATCTAAGTATAGTCCGGAAGCGCGCAAGCTCATGGAAAAACATGGATATGATTTCACAATCGGAGAAGGTCTATACTTCGATCGAGGTCCTCGTATTCCAGCCAAAGCGGCATATGTACCAAAAGGGAAACCCGATGATTATTATAAATACAGACGAGGGTTAGGGTATGAATCTTCTTCAGAAGACGAATGTTGCTGGTTAATCAATGACCAATCATCTGAACAATACAAGGATGGATATCCGTCAGATTCCTCGGAATGGAATTCTGATACAAGTCTGGGGGAAGCATTCAAAACCCTAATGGCGAACATGGCTACAGCTGATCCATCCACAATGGAGAACGATGATCAAATGCCAACATGGGAAGACCCGTGGGTTCATCACCTGAATATGCAGTATGGTGATAGGTTCGAACAGAGAGAACCCCCCACTGAAGATAAAATAGTCCAAGTTAACATGGGTGACGAGGCCAACCCAAAGCCTATATTCATCAGCGACAGTCTTCCCCCAGATGAGAAGGAGGAATTGATTGCTCTCATCAGGGAATATATCGACGTCTTCGCATGGAATTATGAAGACATGCCAGGGCTCGACCCCAATGTCGCAATGCACCGCCTCGATATCAAGCCGGATGCCAAACCTGTTAAGCAACAGCAAAGACGGTTTCGTCCGCAGATTATGGAAGCCATTGAGGCAGAGGTTAAGAAGTTGATCGAATCAGGATTTATCCGAGAGGAACAACATCCAGACTGGTTAGCCAACATCGTTCCCGTCATGAAGAAGAATGGTAAAATCAGGATTTGCATCGACTTCAGGGACCTGAATACGGCATGTCCAAAAGACGACTTTCCTCTCCCAATCACAGATGTCATTATTGACAATACGTGCGGGTTTGAGAGAATGTCTTTTATGGATGGTTTTTCAGGATATAACCAAATCAAGATGCACCCAGATGACGAGAAGCATACAGCGTTCAGAACGCCCCTTGGTGTCTTTTGCTACACGGTGATGCCTTTCGGTCTAAAGAATGCAGGCGCCACGTACCAGCGAGCAATGACTAAGATTTTCCAAGAACATCTCAGGAAAACAGTCGAATGCTACGTTGATGATTTGGTTGTAAAAAGCCGCAACAAAGAAGATCACATCAAGGACTTGAAGACGATGTTCGATCTCATGCGAAGTCATCAATTGAAGATGAACCCCACTAAATCCTTCCTTGGAATGTCCAGTGGAAAATTCCTTGGATTCGTCGTCACCACTAAAGGTATACATATCGATCCTAATAAGGTGAAGGCGATACATGAACTGCAACCCCCTAAAAATCTAAGAGAGCTCAGAGGATTTCAAGGTAGGTTAGCTTACATCCGGCGGTTCATTTCAAATCTTTCTGGGAAGTGCCAACCATTCTCTAAACTAAACAAGAAAGGGGTGTCATTTATTTGGGACGACGCATACCAAAAAGCATTCGAAGATATCAAAACATATCTGACGAATCCTCCCGTTCTCGTCGCACCAAAATCAGGTAGACCGTTCTTGATTTATCTCAAGGCGACGAACCACTCGATAAGTGCTTTACTAGCACAAGACGATGATAATGGTCACGAACAGGCAGTCTATTACCTAAGTCGGACCTTGATAGGCGCCGAGTCTTGATATTCGATGATTGAGAAAGAATGCCTCGCATTGGTATTCGTAATGCAAAAGATGCGGCATTACCTGGTTGGACAGACGATTTACGTCATTTTCAACGTTAATCCAGTACGGGTATTTATGACGCAACCGGCCTCTATGAATTGGCGGTTAGCGAAGTGGGCCCTTCTCTTGTCCCAATATGATTTGCACTTCAAACAGCAGAAGTCGATCAAAGGACAAGCGATTTGTGATCTTTTGGCGGCAAACCCGACAACGGATACGGCAGAAGTATATGATGACTTGCCAGACGAAACCCACGAGGTTAACGCTACGTCGCACCAACAAGCATGGCAATTATACTTCGATGGTGCTTTGAGGGCAGTTAATAGGGCAATAACCCCCGGATGTTCTGCAGTCTCCTCCGGAGTTAGAGTTGTCTTAATTTCCCCGGGGAAGCATGTGATGCCTCGGGATTATTCACTGACTAGTCCATGTTCCAATAACGTAGCCGAGTACAACGCGCTTCTCATTGGACTCAGTTTCGCCAAGGAGCTGGGGGTCGAATATCTCGAAGCTTTTGGGGATTCTCAATTGATAGTCAACCAAGTCCGCGGAGAGTATGAAGTCAGGAACCAAGACTTGATCCCGTACCACCAGGAGGCCATCAAAATGGTAGATTCTTTTGAAGAATTCTTTATTGAATACATCCCTCGTCTCCAGAACGCTTATGCGGATGCACTGGCAGCACTAGCGGTATCACTTGCGCAGCCTCCCGAAACTGAGCTGTTAGTCACAGTAAGGACGCATCAACTCTGTATACCCATATACGATATGGATATTGAAGAGGAAGATGACGAAAACATAAGCGCCAAGGAGGTGAATTCAACTCAAATTGGGTCTGAGTCCCGAGATTGGCGTTTTCCTATCATTGACTACGTCCAATATGGTATTTTGCCAGAGGATGTAAAAGAAAGGGAATCAATCCGCCGAAGAGCACCAAGATTCTTCTATAATACCGAGACTCATACATTATACCGTAGAGGGTACAATGGTTTGTTACTCCGATGCCTTTCGAACAAAGAAGCAGAAGAAGTTCCTAAGGAAGCACACGAAGAGAATGTGGTGCGCATCAGCCCGGTCCCAAACTGTATGATCGCATCAGGAGAATGAGATATTTTTGGCCAACAATAGTTCGTGACGCAATCGAATACGCACGAGAATGCCACGCTTGTCAGGTACATGCGAATTATATGCATCAACCGCCAGAGCATTTACACACGTCAACCACGTCTTGGCCGTTCGAGACATGGGGTATGGACATTGTCGGTCCTATTTTTCCCCCTTCAGTCAAAGGTGATCGATTCATTCTCGCAATCACGGATTACTTTTCAAAGTGGGCTGAAGCGATTCTACTTAGGGAAGTGAAGACGAACAACACATCAATTTCATCAAACATCATGTCATATACCGACACGGCGTGCCAAGACGGATCATTCATGACAACGGTCCACAGTTCATAAGCAACGCCTTCGTCAGGTTTTGTGACAAGTTCAAAATTCAAGATGTTTCGTCAACAGCTTATTATCCCGCCTCGAATGGATTAGCTGAGGCTTTTAACAAGACGATCATTAAGATCCTGTCAAAGCTCGTGAAGACCAATAAACGAGACTGGGACGATAAACTCGGTGAAGCACTCTGGGCTTATCGCACCACCATACGCACACCTACAAGGGCCACTCCATATTCATTGGTATACGAATGTGTAGGCATATAAAACTTTCCCCCCCCCCCCCCTTAAAAGAATTTTGTCCTCGAAATTTCGCTGTCGCATCGTAGAGATTAATAATATGAGAAAAGCACAAAAAGGAAGTAATCTAAAACAAGGAAACCCTCACGTACACATCTCGTATCATTAATTTTCCTGACTTGAAATATAAGCAACATTTAAACTTAACACTCTAAAATGCATGCATTCTCACTTAACCCCTAATTAGACGGAACTAGTACGTCGGGCAAAAAATCCAAACAAGGAACCCCTCATATATATACCATATGTTCCGAATAATTAAGAGCTAAGTGCTGAATGACCTATTCTACCATTAAATATAAATGTGACTAAGCAACACATATAATCAAATCTATCAATGCATATAAGTACATTTAAATATCAACACCTTACCTGTTCAAACAGGTGTGGGTAGTCACGACGAACATCCTCCTCGCGCTCCCAAGAAATCTCTTCGGCTCCTTGCCGGTTCTACTGAACTTTCACTAATAGAATGACTTTGTTTCTAAGCTTTTTATTCTCCCTAGCAAGAATGCATACCGGAATCTCTACGATAGTCAAATCATCCTGAATCTCAACCTCTAGTGAATCAATCACCCTCTGTTGCTCTTCGTCATGCAAATGCTTCTTGAGCATCGAAATATGAAATACATCATGTATACTCGACATCGATGCCGGAAGATCTAATTGTTCGCGTGGAAAACTGTTTTCTTTTTCATTGATATGATTGTCATCTTGGGTTACAAAGATCCGGTCTTTTATAGATCCGGTTACAACTAAATCAAAGAAAAAAAATAAAAATTACAACTTTCCTCTTGTGAACAAATCGCAAGCTCCTGTTTTGCGGTTGCTTGCTTGTGTGGGTTCTTTGCCAACGCTGGGGTTAATCTGTGGACCACCGCGCGATCTAGATCCGGTCGGGACTACACGATTATGCGGGTATTATTCCACGAAGGGAATAATAGCCGGGAGGGATTAATCCACCAAGGGAATAATCGCTCAGATCTCGAGATCTAAGACCAAGCTTAGATCTGGAGTGTAGTCTCGTGTAGATCTCAGATCTGTTCTTTCTTCCTCTCGAGATCCTGCCTTTTCTGACGTGGATGGTCGCCGAGGATCAGATCCGAATGTGCAAGTCTTCTGGTCTTCAAAGCTCCGAGTTCACTCTTCAATCCGGCAGAGTTTCGGCTCTTGAAAGTTCCACCTCCGAAAATGAACATCTCTAGGCCTATTTATAGGCTCTCAGGACAGTGGCTGCAAAAAGAGAATTGTCGGCCCCCTCTGGCCACTGTCGGCCACCTCGGGGTGGCCGGCACTGTGCCTAGCCACCTTGAGGTGGCTCGGCTCATGGCCAAGCCACCTCAAGGTGGCTCGGCCACCGAGCCACCT